>NW_023614402.1:0-40001 GCF_013339695.2 Rhipicephalus sanguineus
CCTTGCTAAGCACCGCATTATAACAGAAGAAAATGCTCGACCACTCCGTCAGAGTCCCTACCGGGTTTCGACGCGGGAACGGGAGGCCGTGAAGAAACAGGTCGACGAAATGCTATGCGACGATATCATCCAGCCGTCGAAGAGTCCGTGGGCATCCCCCGTGGTGCTAGTGAAGAAGAAGGATGGGACTCTTCGTTTTTGCGTCGATTATCGTCGCCTGAACAAAGTCACGAAGAAGGACGTGTATCCCCTTCCCCGGATAGACGACACCCTGGATCGATTACACAACGCAAAGTACTTTTCGTCGATGGACCTCAAGACCGGTTACTGGCAAATAGAAGTCGACGAGAGAGACCGAGAAAAGACTGCCTTTATAACGCCAGACGGCCTGTTTGAGTTCAAGGTCATGCCTTTTGGTCTTTGCTCGGCACCTGCGACTTTTCAACGGGTTATGGATACAGTACTGGCCGGCTTGAAGTGGCAGACGTGCCTCGTGTACTTGGACGACGTCGTAGTGTTTTCCTCAAACTTCGACGAACACCTTCGGCGCCTTGAAGCTGTACTTCAAGCAATCAAGACCTCCGGACTCACTTTGAAGCCTGAAAAGTGCCGCTTCGCGTACGAGGAGCTCTTGTTCTTGGGTCATGTGATCAGCAAGGATGGTGTTCGCCCGGACCCGCGGAAAACAGCTGCCATCGCTGACTTCCCGACGCCCACCGACAAGAAGGCCGTACGCCGTTTTCTCGGCTTGTGCGCCTATTACAGACGTTTCGTCAAGGAATTTTCACGGATCGCCGAGCCACTGACGCAACTCACGAAGGCCGACGTCGAATTCAGGTGGGAAACGTCGCAAGTTCAGGCATTTCAAGAATTGAAACGACGCCTGCAGACGCCTCCGATACTTGCGCATTTCGTCGACGTCACGACCACGTGACAATATACGAGCGCACAGCTGTGGCGGAGAGAGAGAAACAGGAGAGGAGAAACGAAGCGGAGGCAGCACTCACGCCACCTCCTCCCACCTCCTCGCACTCACGCGATGAGAGGAGGAAGAGTTCGTGCATGCGCGTGGGGGAGCGGATGCGTGAGGGAAGGACGGACACAGCCCCGAGCAAAAGCTGCTTAGCATCTAAAAGTTGATTTCATTAACTCTTTTAAGTCCTGATGGTAAATGTCCTGATGGTCCTGATGGTTTTAAGTCCTGATGGAAATCGTGATGGTAAAAGTGGACTTGTTACTTATGCATTCATGTTTCCTGAAACTGTGAACTGTGGTGCATGTTTCAGCCGCGTCTTTGCATTAAGTCACAATTTTATAGGCAGTGTTCACGCCTTCTGTCTGGTCTTCGCGCGGGGATTACGCTTGTAGACGATGAACGTGTTCCTACTCGGCGGAGATTTCCTTATTCTTGAAAAGCATCGGCGTTGTAATTGAGATCGTCCCTAACTGCTTGGTCCGCGCGTTTGATCCATTCTTGTCTAAAACGCCCAAGTAGTCAGAAAAGGAAACGGGGTTAATGTTCGCTTCTTTAGAAAAACGACATCTTTCATTTCATGCGCAAGTTTCGCACCGAAATAAGCCCCCAACGAGTACAGTACGCAGGACGTTATCTCTCACCTTTGCTCTATGAGAGGATGTCGCATGGGACTCGCCCAGTCTTTCGCCACGAAGGCACTGATATTGAGGAAGTACTCGAAGGGACTCTTTTTCTTCCACGGTATCTCTTCTTCAATCTGGAAGACACGTGCGGAATTTCTACGTCAGGGCAGCTAAATACACTGACATTAATCCTAGCATTCATTACTCTTGAAGTTCATTACGAGAAGCAGGTCATCGTCACCACCATCGCTGCGCATTGAAAACGAAACAATAGAGGGTGGACGTGCGTTTATTGTACTGCTTGTAGTTATACAGCAATTATGGACACTTCCCGTGATAAGCGGGCGCCTCGATGGAGAAAAAATCACAGCATATCCACGGAGTGAATGATGATGAGTGGGCGAAGCTGCGGAGGTTCATCGGTAAACCGTGGATCTTCCGTGAATTCTGCCCAGTACATCATCACCGACGTGAGATCGGGCGCGTTTATACTAAAGGTTCGATGAGTTATGACGACTTGCAGCTCACTTTAATTTTACATGTACGCTGTGAATTTTCATTGTTTAGAAAACCATTGCTTTAGAAAACATCTGGCGTCTTTCGTTAAGCAGCTGGCGTCTTTTCGTTTTGCTTTAGAAACATCTGGCGTTCTTTCGTTTTGATTTTAGAAAACATCTGGCGTCTTTCGTTGGTTTATTTCATCAATCAACGGCGTTTTGAACAAAATTTTTATTGTTTAATCACGCACAGGACAAATCTCACCAGGCACTACCTTGGAGGTAAACAATGGCTGCTAATGGAAATGAGAGACAGAAGAAGTCGGCTTTTAGTTAACGCGCACGCTGCGAATTTTTTATTGTTCAACAACGCACAGGAAAAATCTCCCACCGGCACCACCTTGGAGGTCAAGATCTGGTACTAGCGTTACGACTGGTTACGCACTACTACGACTACGATTACGAGGGACGAACGGGTGCCGCCTTAAGGAACTTCGCCCCTAAAAAAGTTGGGCAGATCCCACGCGTTGTGGAAATCGGTTTCATGCGAAGCAGTCAGCGAGCACTTCTCTGCTGTATTTAATGGCTTTGAGCGAAACGTTACGAGGTCGATCGACGTGTTTCTGTAAGTGCTGTAGCTGTGTGCACATCGTTGCCTTACCAGGCACGTCGATAACACTGACGTTTAAAGGGTAACATATAATGCGACGTAACGTCAGCCCTCACGTTGGAGTACATACGTCAGTATTCTCGAAACCAAGTGCACTTTATGGTGCAATCATGTAAGAATACGTAACTTTCGCCACTATTCCTCCGGGGTCGAGCAATGCTTCAATATAACTTTCTGAATCATATGAATACAAATGTAATGTTTATTAGACTGCTACAAAAGCGGAGCCAACACTGGAACCACAGACGTTAATATGGCATGACGCCTGTATCTTAGGAGTACATATGCAGTGTTTATTGTTTTCTTGTAAAATTAGATAGCCAGCACCAGAACCGCAGTTGAGGTTGCACCGACATTACGCATGCATAGGCTGTTTTTCCAAAGGACTTTATGGACCTGGCGTGGCTCTGTGGTAGAACGCCTGATTGCCACGCGGAATGCTTGGGTTCGATTCCCGCTGGGATCCTAATTTTTATTCTTTCCATTCGTCGGGTCAACGCTGCCGATGTCGGTTTTTCTTAACGCTCTCGCATCTAAATTACCAATGTCTCCTCTCGCCGCTCCTGGGTAGATATAAACTGTCAATCACCTGAGGCGCATACCCGTACACCGCGGCCCGTGGTAAACGGGTATGTGCCACAAGTGTCTGAGGAAAGTGTTGACTCTGAACGCTGCCTAGGGAGGAGGCATGATTATTTGCCGTAGTTTTGCGATAGTACTTCAGTAAGTTCACTGAACTTTCGTTAGCGTAGCGAAGTAACAACAAAAAGAACAACAACAGATATTTTACGTGCAAAACCACTTATTCAAGGGCCCGAGGAGGGCCTGCAGTATTGCGAAATAATAATAACAATATGATTATGAGGCACGCCACAGTGGAGGGCTCTGGAAATTTCGAACACCTTGTGTTCTTTAATGTGCACCTAAATCTAAGTACACGGGCTTCTGGCATTTCGCCTCCATCGAAATGCGACCGGCGCAGCCGGAGTCGTGCTTCTCATGCAGTCAGAATCGTACCGTAGCGTGTTCACCCGCATGAATATTTTCCTCAAGCACCTTTCGAGAAATCTGGCGAACGAATATTCGACAAAAAATGAGAATGGTAGACCCCCAAATTTAAGTGCTTATTATTTCAAATACATTTGGTTGTCAACGGTAATAAAATAAACAAATAACGCAATAAAGCATCTTTTTGTTGAAAAATAAATTTCCACAACCGACAACTTTCACGTGAACAGTTTATTGCGATATTTCCAGGCCATTTTCCGCTAATATATAATTAAACCTCACATTATTGCACAAGGAAAGCCTTAGATTGATAACGATAGTTTCAGACTAACTGGATTAAATATCGCTAAATAAAACCTGTGTATTTGAAATCACCTAGTATGTTCATTAATACTTAGCGCAATACCGGAGCTGTTCGTAATACCTCGGTATGAATGCTGTTACTTTCATCTAAACACGCTGTAGACGTCACCGTGACCAGTAAGATAATTATGGCCACACACAAAATTATGGCTATATCGACAAAATTTTCGGTGCCCTTAGCAGCGCTTAAGAGACGTAATGGCGCTAGCTGGACCAACTTCCTGTGATGGCAGCTCTATGAGGAATGCACTTTTTCGGTAAACTTTGCAGGCACTTCATGCAAGCTTATGGGTTGTGAGAACGCACACATTTTTCTAGGACCCGGTAGTTTACCGTCGGCTACCTCCATTGTACGCTAACGGAGTGAGCGCAACGGCGCACACGTTTTGCCTCTACGGGATCCGGCCAGGCGACTGCTGACGTGTCCGAGCGCCTCGCCGTTCGCGAGCGCCGAACGAGAGCACAGCGAGGCGCACACGTTACGCGCCTTACGCGCACGTGACGTAATAAGCACAGAGAATAGTATGAAGGTGCAGGAGCGCCGCCACAAGAGCGGAGGGAGCGGTGCACACTACGCGCGGGTGTAGCGAGTGACGTCACCCTTACCATTATGCTCATCTAAGACGAAGGGTACAGTACACTACGTACCCCACCGATGCCCATGTACCTACACCCCAAACCAAGTCATCGTAGCTCTATCTGTAGCTCTATTCTACGGTTCAATTACACCCGAATTAATCCTAGTTAAGGAGTACACGTGGTAACCATACTCATTTCTAGCTCGACATTTGGGTACTACGTAACCATCAAACCTCACTTTTTCTATGTTTGCTTGCGGTGGACCTAGAGGCCCATTTCCGTGCTTTAAGGTTTTTAAGCGGCCATTTAATCAGGGTTCAATTAACTATCCACAAGACTAACTAAACTCTTTATTAATTAAATTTCACACTCATTAAGCTATCTATCCTTTACAAACAATAGCTAGAACCATTGCTACCTTTTTATAAGTTCTTTTTCAATTCGTTACACCTTTTATGGCTCTGTCTTGGCATCACGAGCGGCCAGCCTCCCCGCTATGTCGCCAGGAGCTAGTGCCATATGAAAAATTGTGACGTAAGAACGTTTCCTCAATGCCCGGTGTCCAGCCGACTGCTGCGGATGATACGGACTGAACTGTTAACACAGTTGAACCCCTCAATAACGAAAACTCTCAAGAACGAAATTCTCGATACAATGAAGAAATCTGTCGTCCCCGGCGAATATCCATAGAGTTCAATGCATTTGCCCCCTCTCGACAGCGAAGAAATCTTCAAAAAGCACTCCCGCAGTAACCAAAGTATAGGGTATGGTTCCGGCATATTTTTTTCAGCCTATGAGCAAGTTGGGCACCCAGAAGTTCGAAAATTGCGGCACCGCTCATTGACAAGTCGGGCGTGTATACGTTTCCGCCAACATGCATCGGTGCGACCATTGCTGTTTACATTCGGTCGGATGGTGATGATAGCAATACGACCTATTTTTTTTTCGCTAAGAACACTTTTTTGCTAACGCCTCTGTTGGCAACTACGTCGGCACATGATGTTTCAAGTGACGACACCCACGAAAGTGACGTCATTCCAACAGACATTCTGTAGGTTCGCTGCTTGCTGCTGCGCGTGTCTCCATGTGCACGCCAATATCTTCCGCGCGTTGCTTACGTGCAGTGTTGTTTGGCCTTTCAGAAAGATGCCGCCTCCTATTAAAAAGCCTAAGCTTTTGAAGCTTCAGGAGAAGTCTAGGATCATGGCCGAAGTTGCGAAAGACATAAAAATGGCGGACATTGCCGAGTTGGGCATCCCGTGCAGGCTCGCGGTCAACAATTCTCAAATTGAAAGACGTCATAATGTGGCTCAAACCAAAAGACAGCATAATGAGGCTTGAGCCGTCGAGCTCCGTCAAAGCAACGTAAAACAGAGCAAGATCAGCGACTTCTTTAAATAAAATGTTGGTTGTGCGAATTAATTGATGTGATTCATGAGCTAGAAACAGCGTGTGAAATACGAGGACACAGAAAGAAACAGACAGGACCAGGCGTCTGTTTCTTTCTGTGTCCTCGTACTTTTCGCGCTGTTTGGAACCCATGAAGCCTTACTAACAAGCTCAGACCCTTACGCTTTTATAATTGATGTGCGTGTGTTTCTATTTTTGCGACAACGAAATTCTCACGAGAACGGACAAAAATCGCTTCCCCGGCAATTTCGTTATTGAGGGGTTCGACTGTAGTATCGTCGGTAAGGCTGAATTGATAGAATAATCAAGCGCGCAGCACATGCACCTTATCTCATCCTCACTGCTGTGCTATTTCCACACACACAGCTATGCAACGCAATGTATTTGCTATCGGCACGATTTTTCTGGTGACTACAAATAGCGGAAAACTAATGTCAATAATGATAATTGTTGGGTTTAACGTCCCCAAAACCACGGTATGATCATGAGAGACGCCGTAGTGGCGGCCAACGGAAATTTCGACCACCTGGGGTTCTTTAACGTGCACCTTAATCTAAGTACACGGGCCTCAAACATTTTCGCCTCCATCGAAAATGCAGCCGCCGCGGCCGGGATTCGATTCCGCGACCTGCGGGTAAGCAGTTGAGCACCTTAACCACTAGGCCACCGTGGAGGGTCAATGTCAACCGCTATGAAGCTCTCGTTACAAATGAGAGAAGGCAAGAGATGACGTTTTACCATTGCCGCTCACCTTTGTCATCGTATCATTAACGAACACGTTGATAGCGTACTGCGCCATGAAGAACGTGTGTACACCAATACTCTGGGCCTGGGTGCGAGAAAATGGTAAAATGTATTGACATTCAGATTTTACTTTGTTAGTGCAATGATGAATATGCATTAAAGATATATTTTTTTACGGAAATGAATTTCACTCGTTTCTGTATGCGGAAGCTATAGACGAATGAAGACGACGGTACAATCGATTGTTAAGCACTGTTGCCCAGTGCAGCAGGTTTTATTGCGTTATGCGATTTAATCGGCTAGCTTAGAAGTTCACACTCTGGAAGACTTTATATATATATATATATATATATATATATATATATATATATATATATATATATATATATATATATATATATATATATATATATATATATATATATATATATATATACACACACACACACACACACACACACACACACACACACACACACACACACACACACACTGTGTGTACACTTCATTTCGGAAGAAAGTCTGACAAAGCTCCCTTTATTTACAGGATGAGTGAAACAACGTGCAGAGGTAGCAGTCAGTCAAGTATAGATACTTCGCGTGCCGATCCTGAACCTTATCTTTACGGCTCCACCATGCAGCGTAACAATACATGACCTCCCATTGGTTGACATTCAACTGCCTGAACGATAAGCGCATGAACGGCTGTGATAGCCTGTCACGAATGACACATATCTAAGTGGAGTTTCGAAATGAAATGAAGGGCTTCTTTCTGCCCTTGATTAACTAATGGCGGGGCGTGCATCCTTCTATTGGAACGCGGCAGCTTTAATAATCTCAACAGGGCAACATTTTAAAATTTAGTTGCAATAAAAGAAGCGCAGTAGACACGGGAGAGATACCGTGAAGCTCAAGACGTCGAAGAGACTTCGTTGTCTCCGTAGTCGAGGTGCCAAGATTAAAAGCTGAGAAGTTGCGAGATATAAAAAGGCATACCTGCTGGATTTATACCCCGCGATCGAAGAAAGACCTACTGCCATTTCCTTCTCATCACTCGAAGCTCGTAAAACGCGCCATCGCCTTGACCGCCATGAGGAATGCCTTAGGTCGTTCCTGTCCCCATCATGTCGCTTCAGGTTTCGCCCTTCAAATGGAAAGGTTGGCAAGGGCTGGCTTTCCAGAACCGTTCCCGGCAGACTGGCAGAAGTAGTGCTACGCGAATCTAGGTCGCAAGGAAAAGAAGCCCCACAGCAAGTTGACAAGGCCAAAGTTTCCGTCATCCCCTACCTGCATGGCGTATCCCACCGGGTGAAAAAGCGGCTGCGCGAGCGGGTGTAAGAGTGGTTTACTCGGCGCCTCTAAAACTAAGCTCCCTCTGCAAGCGAGTGAATGCGGCAAGCTCTGAGAAACCCGCGTGCCAGAAGAAACATGCAACTCGGTTTGTTCCCTGCAAAACAGGAGTGGTGTACGAGATACCGACGTCCCTGTGGAGAAATGTACATCGGTCAGACCGGCCGGTGTGTGAATGACCGCCTAGAACACGCCAGCAATCTTGGAGCGAAGACCGGCAGCAACTTGGCAATCCACTGCGCTAGGTGCGGGTGTAGCCCCGATTTCCAGCAGACGCGCATCGTTCGCAGTTACCGAGATTCCCGAGCCCGAGAAATCTATGAAGCCTACGAAATGCATAACGTCGGGTCAGCATGTGTCAGTTCACCCTCGATAGCGTTAACAGACAAAGAGATTAGCTATCTGCACCGTTAATTTCATGCATTGTATAGGGTAGGGCGCATGCGTTTTTGCAATATCTCTCCCCCTCCTCTCATGTGAAAAGCCTATTTATTCGTGTTCGCACAAATAAAAAGCATTGTTGGCAGTTCAGCGCCTGGTCCTGTCTTACTTTCTGTGTCCTCGTACTTTACCGCGCTGTTTCGAACCATGAAGCCATACCAAGAAGCTCAAGCCCATACCCTTTTAAAAAGGACTTGGCTGCACTCTTTTTACATTTACTTTTGTGGAGTTTTAGAACTAACCGCATTGTAGAATATAAATAAGTCGGAGTCGGACATAATCTCATCGTTTATAGTTTCAAAATTGAACAGATGAACAAGAATGAACAAGTCGCACAATATGCCAGTGGACCGAAAGTCAAATTTGGCTTTAGCATTCGCGCAACGATCCCTACTCACCTTGACTGTCAGCATATGCTTGGTCCAACTCTCGAGGCGTTCAATTTTCGTGACCATCGTCAATAAAAGCCGAACGCACTTCTTCGACCATCACCTCCGCCTGCACTGGTTGAGTGGACAAATGAGAGACAAAAAGAAATGAAAACAGCAAATCGTGCAAAACAATCACCATCTGTTATCACGTTGCACTGACGACAAGAAACATATCGTACATTCGGCTGGTCGTCGCCGAGCACTCCAGAGTGCTCTGACGACGCACGTCGCATTCAGTATGGTCGAAATCGAGCGCTCGGAACACGGTTGCCTGGCTACTTCAAAGCACCGCGGTCCCGTGGGTAAGTTCCTAAACGCTCGCACATTTGGCGCCAGCTGCACGATAGAAATTTGACATGGATATCGCAACTGCCATTGTTGGTGACGCGACGGCATGCGCGAGGGTTTCTCAGTGGCTATGAGCCTTGTTTGCTTGCAACAGAAGACACGGTGACGTGGTTCCTCTTCCGGTCTGCAACCGCTCCGGCGAGAGGCTGTACGTTCGGCTCGCACGCACGTTCTCTTGCTCGGATCAAGAGCGCGCTGCCCATTGTTTCAATCCGGCTTGGAGTGCGGTGGCACGTAGCCGATTGTACCATTAGTCAGAGCGTAGGGACTACCAGTCCAATATACTGATGAATTTCGTAGTTTTTCTTATTCTGAGACAGTGGTCGCAGAAGCATGCGGTATTGAGTAATACGTGCCATGATGTCGGCGAAGTAGGGCGTGCTGGCATCGGCCACCTCTAAAGCAACCACCAGGGGACCGGGTAGAAGCCCTGTCGATGAGTCGCAGGCAGAGCCGCCACTTGGGCACTGGTTGGCGGCCGCTGGGTCTTCGTGAGCATGAACATGGCGTTGCCCCAGAGATCCTCCTTGCCTTGCAGGAAGGGGGACAGGTAGACGGTCGTGTGGAATGCCATGTACGCTAGCACCTCGCGTCTAACCATACCGAGAGGCGGGATGAGAAGAGGAAAAAAGAAGATGTAGGTGAGACAAAATGTGTCGACATTTGAAAGAAAAGCAGATCATATCCACCTTATGATATTCTGTTTCAGGCGATGCGGCAGTACGGCTTCGCGAGTATTTTGTTACATGCTTCTGTTATGATCTGTGTTTTATGTCCATTTGTCAGCAAGGCGACCAACTCAACCCAACACAGCGTTATTTGTGACCCTCATATAAGACTATATAGGCAATGCCAGCGGGGCTCGCGGCCGGCAGAGAATATTTTATGCTACCCGTCGATGATCACGAAAAACTTCATGCTATAAAACACCGAATTAAGGAAAACTACGCGCCTGCATTCAAATGAGTTAACTGCTAGTGTTTTCATGCATCAGCAACCAGCAACTAGATATTATGCCTTTTAGACAAATCGAGAGTTTCTTACGGATACCTAAAGACTTTCATATGTGTTCAAATATTTGACTCTTTCCGTTAAGCCTTGTGGTATGAGTAGCGTGGACGCATGCGACGTCACGCTTTGAGTATGACATTTGGTAAATGTAATGCTTGGGGTCCAAGTCACCATATCAGAGAGGAACATCCAAACCTCGGCAATTTGCAACAGATGTTCATACATTTCAACACCGTTTCCAGCGTATTTGTTATTTGCCGAAACGATACGGACAAATTCAGTTTGCGCTCTGAACTACTTATCGCAGGGACAATATTGGAGAAAACACAATGAAAAAAACTCTGTCACGTATAAACAACTATTGTTAGAGACGCAACAATTCAGTCATTCCGTAGACTGCCGAGGTATTCTTGTGAAAATCTTGCGAGGTTTGTCTTATGGCAGAAGATAAACCAGAAGAAACGTGAAATTTAAGCTGAAGGGGACAGTCCAGTCAGTCAGCCGATAAAATCATCCGCGACCGATTGTGTCTTTGTTAACATGGTACTAGCGAACAGGACGCGGACAAGGTAAAGACAGAACAACGCCAGTTGCTTTCTGCATGGTTTTGCATTGCAGCAATACCATTTGCATGGTTGCGCAATGGGATCTTCTAGGTCGCGTTGTGCATGGGGCTGCTATTGCTTGCTTCGATTCGCACACCAACTTCATGAAAGGCTCCGCGCGCTCTTTTGAAAGAGGTGTGAATGAGGTAGAGCGCTGACTCTTTGGAAACCACGACCTGCTGTCCATCGTGACCACTAAAAGAGCCGGCTCCGAAAAGTTGAGTAAGACAAGACGCGTTCTGCTTGGAAACATCATATGTCTCAGATGTAATCTGCACGTGCGGTCGACATTTGGGTTTTCAGCCAGCTAGATTAGTGTATGAAGCAACAGTCGGACTCATTACATGATGTCAATCAAGTGCCGTCAACTCAAGTAATGTACACGGTACACAACATTATATCTGGCTTGGGGCCCAGTGCGTGCCCTGAGAAAGTGAATCACGCATCCGCTGACATAACATGAGTCGTGCTCGGGTCACTGCGGCGGTTAGCTCTTGAAACAAGTGTTCTCATAGCAAGAAATCGCAGCTCAAACGTCCTTCTTTCTAAAGAGGCACAGAGTCCAGCCATTAAAATAAGTAACAGTCCAATATTGGCTTCAGTACACGCCATAATTGTAACTGGTATCGTTTTTTGCTCTTGCTACAATGAACACACACAATTTAAGCTCTGTCATGCGTAATGTAAGATATTCAAGGAGCATCTATTTATATAATGTTATCTGACATTTCATCTGAATTATGAAATTGTCTCGCAATACTTGTAGCCTTATATTTGTTCTCTGTATTCGGCTATTTTATGTCATATATATTTCGCGCGGTAAAATAATATCGAACATCAGTGTTTTGTCATTTAGATTATTAGAGAGCAAGTATCTGTCGCTTCTATAGCAGTAGAGCGCCGCCGATAATAGAGTCCGTGGAAAAGTCCATACTTACGCGCTTGGACTTCAAAAGGTCTCTTAAGGTTCCAACTTGCAATATATTTTTTACGACGTACGTGGCGTTCTCTCCATGTAATCTTCAGTTCCTTTCATCATGGAGAGGAACTGAAAAAAAAAATGCATATTACTCATCGCGTAACTGCCTAAACAAACGATAACTTACTACTAGAACATACTTAGCTCTTTTCGGGAATCTCATGAGCGTCGGGGGGATGTTGCGGGCGCGCTGCAACGGTGCCATCAGCGACGCCTACACCATCAACCCGAGGCCTCGGCACAATGCGCAGTGCGTTAGAGGGCAGGATTGCTATATAACCATCGCCCGCACCGCCTCATCTGAGCGCACCTTCGGCGACGGCGCTCTCGGATGACGCGATGCGCGCCGTAGTAAAATAAGCACGCTGAAAACGAACTACGTATGTGCAGAGCTTCGTTTGGTATATAGGTAGGCGTCACTGATGGCATCACGTGGCACGCATTTCCATGCTCAAGACTTTAGTACACAATCTATGGGGAATGCACTACGCAGCAGCATCAGCCTCATATTGTGATCGCGCCACTGGCGGGCCGATGTAATGATTCGTCCCCAGTTTTATGGTTATACCAGAAAATATTCTGTGGCCCGCGTGTTGCGAAGCGTTGCCGGCGTGGGACGAGTGTTGTTTTAAACGCAGTCATATTGCACCTGCATTCTGTAACGCGGGTGCGATGCCCGATCTCTTACGAAAAATACGGGCTGATCTCGGAGTCAGTGCAGCCTAACGAAACATCTCGCTAAGGTACGCGATTTCAAACCACTGGCGTAGCCAAGAGGGGGGGGGGGAGGGGGGAGGGGGGGGGGGGGGTTGGGGGTTTAAGGTCCCCCTTCCCCCGAAATTTTATATTTTGCATGTGTATATGTGCTCGCACAGATACAACGCACGCAGAAACACATGAAGTATAATTGACACCCCCCCCCCCTTTCCGAAAAAAAAATATACATGAAATTCTGACTATACGCTACTGATTTCAACCACCGTGTTTATTGCATACCACCACACCCCATTAGCATTGTGGACAGTGTTAGCTATGGTACTGGCTAAACGTTGGCTTGATGTTCGATAATACTAGCTAATATTAACTAAAGATGACTGAATGATTGCTAATGTAGGGCAAATTAGGTTATCCCGCACTTATACACCAGCATAGCCTTTATTCATAGAGTTTTCATACAATACCCTAGAGAGGAAACTGGCGCTGCGATCGTTCAACCACCATGGGAATGATGGGAAGTACCAGGCTTCGGATTGGATAGCGTTAGCTAGCGAACTGTCTACAGATCTTTTTCTACAGTTTCAGTTTCGTTCTTCGCGAGGCGTGAGTAGTGGGGTGCCTTTCAAAGCATTCAAGCAGCGCCTTTGTTGTTCAAAGAGGCTGAAAACCGCTAGATCTCTTGGTTTGCTGCGACGCTGCAGCTTTACAGGTTTGTATTTGACAGTTTTAGCAAAGCGTCGTGCACTCACCGCTGCGCACAGATGTAGCGTCCATGTCAGTGCAGCAAAGTGCATCGATTTTCACGTTTGTTTGATAAGCGCGTCTTAACCAAAACTCGTTCAAATCAGATGCAAAACGACGGCGAAGCTAAGTAGACGCACCGTCGCGCTCCTCTGACTCGACTTCAGAACAAAACGAGAGATGCGTTGGAGGCAGACCACTTGAACAGACGCACCTGGCATCGCAGCAGACGATACGTTGTTTCTCACTCAATACAGTACTGTTATTCCATAAATAGATAATGTGTACTTTCGAGGGAAAAACAAGCGTGTTTCTTTTCAAGTGTTGTACAAAAATAATTCATTATTTGGTGATGCCAAATCTGGAACACAGTTGCAGAGTAATGCATACCCTGGTGGTTGAATTTGTTCAGGTTCAGTTCCATCTCACGGTCACGCAAAGTTTTTGCAATGAGGTTTACATACAAAAGAATGAAGCAAGTTTTAATTGGAATTAACTTCATATCACTTGTTTTACACTCGGCAAACAGCGTTGCGAATCTCAAGAACCTAATCCATCCGAAGCAATCCGAAGCCTGTACTTCCCATCATTCCCATGGTGGTTTGAAGCGCGTCTCAAGGAGCCCGCGTAGACACTAGCGCCAGATTCCCCTCTAGGTATTATTGTAAGAAACTCTATGCCTTCATTCAATCGCACTACAGTGATCGAACCAATCTTTGGATTCTGTGTTCCTATGAAAATACTTCATAGGACAGCGTGTACGCGACCACGTCGCTCCGGAATGCGAGCACTTCAAGCATGGTCATGGTTCTAAGTGGTTCGACTGAGTAGCACTGTGTGGGATGGAATGGCGTTCACGCATTCTCTAAGGAAGCCTGAGGCCGGCAGCAGCTGCTGAGACGTGGTGCCAGCTTCACGAGTGTGGCTGAAGTGTCCGTGTGGTTCACATCGCAATACGCGACAAGCTTATCATTAGTCGCTGATAAAGTCAATTAGGCCAAAACATTCGTTGTAAGCAGGCGGAGGGACTTGCGCGAGGACTGCCGAAAATCTCCGTGAAGAGAATAGGCCAGATGTGCCGTGTAATGCACGTCTCCATCGTTGCACGTAAAATATTCTGCGATAATTCCTAGCATTACCTAAGTAATGAGGTCATATTCAGATTTAGTAAAAAGGTGGAGTTGACGGTACGAAAGTCCGGAATGCCGGCCACGCTCAGACGATAATAATTTTAGCGCAGCAGCCGATTCGGGGTACATTATACTCACGAAACGTCCGACGAATCCGGATATGTCATATGCTCATACTTACGGAATGACTCTGACGAAATGATTCGCTTGTTCTTTCAGAAGTGCAGCTCGAGATGCAACGTTGTGCTCTAGTGTGTCGTCATCTTTCTAAGATTACCAGATAATAGAATAGACTAGAGAAGGAAGATTCGGAGTAGCTTTCATTGCTGTGACGCTAGTGTTACGACTATATGTAGCTGAAGTGAAACGAACAGAACATTTTTGTACTGCTTAATACTTTGTATTGGTGTATTGTTATGTGGATCCTACACTGGCGAGGCATATTCGAGCTGTGGGCGAACGTAGATAGTATAAAGTAACAGCGTTAGCGACAGCGCAGCAAGGTAAAAGTAATTAATAATTAACGAACATGTGGCTTACATAAGTAACTACGTATCTAGACACTAAGGTAGCGATGGAAAGTTGCGGTTTGAAGGGAGATCTTGTTTCGGAAAGTAGGATGGAGAAATGACGTCACCCCTAGTTACTCATAGGCTTTTGCCCTTAGTAAAATTTAGTTCCAGGACCACGAGTGGCACCGTTCTATACGTTATCTAGATCATTCTGAAGTGGTGTTAAGTCTGAATCGCTAGTTATGGTCCGCTAAATTACGCAGTAATCTACGAGCAAACATGTCCTGAAGTAAACAATGAGAAATTTCGGGGTGATCGTGAACGGTGAAGGCTTTTGTTACCGGCATGAACATACGGATGTATGCCTGCGAGGCGACTTCCGTACAAGTTCATTTGCTGCGTAACATGGTGGTCGTGTCGTGACAACTGTAAAAAAAAAGAGAAACAAAATAAATTCAGAGCACAGTCAATACTTGCGGCGTTACTTCCGTAAGTATACACGCCCACCCTTACTCAGCGCGAGTACTTGTATAATCGGCGGCAAAAGTGAAACCTGGGTTTACGTAGGCTGACATGTCTTACTTAGGAGGAAAAAGGAAAAAATAACTGACGTGGACCCCAAGCCGTGTTCACATCAATGCGGCACGAATGGTGCGTTTACTGGCCTATAAGAGTGATCAAATGGTGTTGCTAGGAGACAGCGAGCATATGCAGCGAATTCTCCTTCATCTGAAAGGAGTTGCAACCTATTTATGATGAGCGCGTTTCACTGGTGAGTGCAACGGGGTGCAGCGACGGCAGCCCATGTCGCTTCGCCTCTCTGCTTTCTCTTTTGATGGGAAGCGCCAATGTTTGCATGAACCGCGTAAGTCGAACTGCCCGTTTCGATCTACGTTTACTTCGCGCATTCATGCGATTCCTGCTGCTGTAGCGGATTACCTTAGCATACGTGCATGTAATGCGCCGTTTGTCGCATTCGTGTAAACGTGGCTCAGTACGCACTGAGGATATTGGTGCATACGAGAAGCTTAGATGATCCAACAAGGCAAAATCGAGCATTAGAACGAGACGCGCCCTTGCTTCAATGATGAACACGTTTCTCATTCATGGGAAACCCTTATTCAACGTTACAACTTAATTTGATTAATGAGGTATACGACGTCCCCAGCCTTACAGGAATACGCAACGGTTTAAGGATAAGACGACAAACTTATTCCTGGGCATTGAATTTCGACAAAGGAATGCCTCCATTCGGTAAGCGTCCAGGGCCCACCTTTTCCACTATCTGTGGGGCTAACAATGCTGGAGGGTTGGATGAGTTGGTTATCCATAATTAAAACCACACGAAGGTAAACGACATAGGAGGCCGACGCACACTGCGCTACGCTTGACGTCGTTCTCTACGTCGTGGACCTTTGCGCTGTATGTAGAATGTGGTGCTGTCCGGAGCCCCTGGGTGTATAGACACCCTCCCCAATCTCTTTCTCGTGTGAGGCCATTCTTCGGGCCATCGACTGGGATGACCAACTGTGGCTGATGGACCGGGCTATCCCGGATATGTGGGCCAAGAGGCTTCCAGATAGCTAGGTGCTCAAGCACGCTAATGGAGACCGTTTAATTAAAGTTGTGAGCCGCCCGTCCCAGGCGTCCCATTAAGTCTCTTATTATGGTAACCTCCAGCTCGCACCCCGTCTGTTTCTATCTGATACTGCACGCACTGAAACAGGCAGCAGTCTTTTTCTATCGATCTCACGAAGACGGTGAGTGCCCTATGATGACAGCGCTGAGGCCGGCTGCTGTTTGCGCTTTTCAGCGTCTTTAGCCAGAGGCAAAGGATGAGCGCCCCACACATGCTCTCACGCACTCGCGCAATTCAATGTGACTCACGGGCGATCGTCTCAAAGAGCTATAGTTGGTGCTGCAACGTGGAATGTACGCACGTGCGATTGGCGATTGTGGCCCAATGATTAAGAGTGCCACTGCCTGTTATACTGGAGGACCTAGTGTTGATTTTAACCGCAGGACACAAAATAATGTTATGTAAGTGTGAGTATTCGGCAAGAGAGAAGAACTGTCAGGAAAGCTCGGAAGTGTTAACGACGGAAGCTTTCTTGTAATAAATTTTTTATTATGACAGAGTAAAAGGAGAGTCAATTTAAAGAAGACATCTCCAGACTGTCTAATATATAGTAAAGCCAGCGATGTGAGCGAACGGATGCTTTGAGCTATCTCTCGAGCAAGCGGCAACCAAATCGTAAGCAATGCATGACATCTATATAAATAGCAGTGTAGTAACATTTTCACTCAGACGCTTGCACTGGAAGATTAATGCATTCCGAGGGCGCGCTTAGTTAAGGAATTAGATGGTAGTGGAGGGAACAGCAATGACAATAACAAAGTTCAGCCGTACAGGTAAAATTAAACAAGAATCGCTACCAGCAAAAAAAAAAACACCTCAAGAAGCAGCTCACTTTGCGTAATACTAATGGCATACGTAAGTTAACCTCTGTAAGACACGTCGGTTATGTGTCACCAACAAGCTATCCCAATGGTACGAGTTAATAGAGCCTAATTCATGGCAGTCCCAACAAGGTGTTTCAGTGGGAAGAAGAACACCTGAATTGAAGAAACCAATAAATTATTTGGCTGATTTGCTTCTTCACTAACTCAATAAAATCAGCTGGCTTATTTTTACTCGACTTTACCTACAGCATAAGAAGTTCAGCATAAGTTTTTCTTTACTGAAGCTTTTATTTTATTCCTGATAGTAGTGATACTTTTCAATCAATCAATCAATCAATCATCAATCAATCAATCATCAATCAATCAATCAATCAATCAATCAATCAATCAATCAATCCATCAATCAATCAATCAATCAATCAATCAATCAATCCATCAATCAATCTTTTCCTGTGAGAATTGCACGATAGTGGGTGCGTCGAGTACTCTTAGCAACAGAGGAAGAGAAAGGAACAACCTTAGCCAGCGTCAAGGCGATGTCGGCCACAGCACGCAGAGGGGTCGTCGTTTCGTTCACCCGAATACGCCCACGCATCGAAAAACTTGCAGGCCAGAGCCGCGAGTTTATTCCTGCTGGATTCCACATGGACCTGCGCTCGGCTCACGAGGATGTCAGGCTCTCCTAACTGCGGGAAACCTAAAGGCACATGCATAAACGAAGTGCGGTCGCGAAGCATTTCCATATCTGAAAAACTGTGTGGAATAGGGAGCACAGCTAACATCTTACTTAGGCACGTTTTCCATTAGAAATATGTGCAAAAAGAAAAAAAAAGCTTTAAACAGGGAATTATTGACGATGAAGACGTATTTTACTTGAAGAAAACGCTTACTGCCGTAGACTGCACGGCGTACGCGCTGGCGCCCAATATAGTAGGGGTGCCCCAGCAAATATAGCAGTTTTAAAAATATGCCGACGCATTTTACGAAACACGCGACCAAAATGCTGTTGCTCACTATTGCGTGGAGTAAGTCACACTATTTTTTTGTGTTCTGCTTAATTGCCCTAATAGGTAAGACTGATTATTTAATTTCTAAAGCAACGAAGCTGGGCAAGAAATTCCAGCCGGAAAGTTTGTAGATCGGTTACAAAAACGTCCGGTGACACAGTTTCTAACTTCCTATATATTAAGTATTAGTGTTTTTCTGCTTAAATACAGATTCCCGTGAAATACATAGAAATACCACGTGCTTGTGCGCCGTAATTGCAGTGTTCCGTAACGTTCCGCGTGCAAATGACAATGCTTCCTTCGCGGCGGTTCATGACAGTGATAAGCAGACGCCGCGGTTATCGCTTGTGCTGCCTAAAGGTTCGCATCGCACAGCCACCACCATCGTTGCTGCCCTGTCGCCTTGTAAGCCGCGGAAAACGTGGGCGAATGCTATTGGTCGTTTCGAGGTGGAATGTTCGGTAGCAATGCAGTGACGGCGCGCAAGCGGGCACCGTCGCGTGGTTTTTGTTTGTATTTCGCGGGCATCTGCTGGAAGCAGAGAAACGCCAATACCTAATAGATGGAAAGTCAGAAATGGTCTGATCGGACGTTTTGGAAACCGATCTGCGATTTTATAATTGGAATCTATTGCCCAGCTTCGTTGCTTTAGAAGTTAATTAATCTTGCCCAATTAAGCAATTAAACAGAAACAAGAGCTACTGTGGACGTACTCCATGCAAGAGCCAGCAACGTGCATTTGGTCGCTTTGTAATAAAGTGCGTCGGCATATTTTTTAAACTCTGGCTAGCTGAGGCCCCCTGTATAGCATCCTGCATGGATGCTGCAGAAACGGAAATAGGCGCTGACCGTTCCAGCGTGCTTCAAACGCCGCGCGCACCGCTTTAGCCACGCATACTGCACCTACATCAGCGGGACGTGAATGACTGATTACAGTAGCACAGAGTCACGCATTAAAATAAAATAAAATAAAACGAAATAAGAATTCATGCGTTTCTATAGCCACTGTAACATCACGAGGGACGCCATAGTTGGGGACTCCGTATTGATTTTGAACACCTGGTGCTCTTTGACGCACATCTAAAACAAACTACACGGGCATTCATTGCATCTCGACTTCATTGAAACACCGCCACTGTGGCAGGGATTCGAACCCGCGTCCTCGTGCTTAGCAGGGCAACGTCGCAACTGCTCCATTACCTTGGCAGGTGTGGCGCATAGCTTCGAGCAGAAGTGATTCGCTACAAAATCGAGGTCCTATATGATACCAGTGGCCTTATTATAGATATTACCACGGTTGCAATAGTATCTTGCCCGTTGTCGGCAACCGGACTTAGGTGCGATAATGATCTACCTTACGTGCCTACAGGAAAGTCTTGTTGCGTAGGAGCTCCATTGTGTATGCTTACACATGCACATGCTGGTATCCTATGGTGGCCGCACTGGCGTTGCCAGGGATGGGGTTGGTGTTGGGGTGTTCAAACATCCACCGAAAATTTTCAGTTTTCAAGTGTATATATACACGCACGCATAGAAACCTCACGTACGAACATACATAACGTATGGTTAGATCCCCCCCACCCACGTGGCCATACGACATAGCGGTACTGTTAGAGCTACAAGTCACCGGCAGGTAAGGTGCCCTGTCAGCGTTGAGAGGCTATGAATCTAGCTTATACTGTTCATACTTCAAAGCGCTGCGCGGGCCAAAATGAGCGAGCAGAAACATCCGTAAGGCGAGGACTCCCACCGCTATTAGCTTCGACGTTGCGTTCCAAGGATTCGAGACAAGCTCCCGGGAGAATGGGTGCGTTGTCCAGCCATGTACAGCAGGGTGCCCCGCCGCGTGTAACACGTCACTCGTAGTGACTGTAGCGACTTGGCTGACGTTCTGTCCAAGGGACGCTAAGGCACTCTTCAGTTCATTATCCGTGACGACACCTGCGAACGACGACGTCAAATATTGCGGCCGTATTGCGTCTCTAAAGCGAAAAATACATTCACAGTAAAAAAAAAAAAAACAGAAAAAGGAACATGCGAACGTAGATCACTTTACTAGTTTCGCCCGAACGTCCGATGTTATACCTAGTCTGAGGCACACGCACAACATGAATGAAAGCAATAGGTTCGACTGCAAGAACAGTCTGATTGACTTCCTCTTAAGACAAGGGGCAAAGCTTAACAAGCATTTGACCCACGACAAGTTTCCTTAAAGAAACATCTCGCGCGACAGATGCCGACCGCAGGTCATGTTCCATGAACCCCTGCTCTTATTAAAACATCCTTAGGCAATAAAAGACGGGAGCGGTAGCACCTGATCGCATCTAAACAGAGTGCACGCGGCTATAGGCTCGGTGCACAGAGATGTTTACCTACGTTTGAGCTTGTATCGTTCTGTCCACACCAATTCTCTGCTTCCTCACGCTAACTGTGCCTCTACAGTGAGTGACGCACCTGTTTGTGTGCAGGCGTTCCAGAGGTTGAACAGGGGCTTGAATTCGGCCGGTCTACCACCTGCGATAAAGTGAAGGGTGAAGCGCGCACATGCGTGAAAAGCGTGCTTCTGGGAGGACGACAAAGGTTATCAGTGATAAACCGAGCTACTCATGCGCGCACGTACTCACGTACTAAATTTGATAATGAGAAGTATGATAAGTGATGTAATTTATTAGGCTGCCGTGTATGACACGAAAAGGAGTTTAGTTTCGCCAGCGCTTGTGGAGAATGTGACCACGTCAGTTACTACTGAGCCTGTTTATAAGTTATTCGAGATAGTAGTGGCTCAAACACTGCGTGTACGGTATTACCGTCCAGCACCGTCCTGGCCATTTCTTCGACGAATCCCGTAACGGCGTCGTCGGCGGTGTCGTACTGCTGAAGGTCGCTGGAGGTGGCGTGCCAGTCAGCGCAGGTGAACTTGTAGAAGTTGTCGCAGGGGTCGCGGTGGCTGTTGAATATGCCGGACAGGTACCTGGCTGCGCGAAGCAAGTGAGAAACACGACGGGTGGCATTGGCACTCCAAGAATGTTTCGTTCCGAAGAAGAATGCGTACGCGTAGCTACCACCTAGCTCCCGCCCAGCTCTAATAATTTTTAAAAAAAGTGCATCTAGAGTGTTCGTATTGTTACGGGAATAAGGCAGCCACGGCTGTCTCTCGACATTCTCGTCGTCGGCTTAGTCATAGAAGAAGTCTGCTATCACCTGCTTGTGTTACGTGGCAATATTAGCGAACGACAGCGATTTGAATAAATTAAGCTGCTCGCACAGAAAGTAAGCGTTTTTTAAAACGCATGCTCTCGTACGGACAACAGAAGGTAATAATGATGCTTGAAGAGCAGAGTCTAAGAAAAAAAAAAGATACATGCCACCTCCCCGCGAGAGTATAATGATCAAAGAGAGTTAAGGTCACTTTAAAGAGAGTCATACATGTGGCAAGTACGAACCTAAAAAAAAGTCAAAGGACTCTGCTTAGATGTATATAGAAAAGAAAACGCTTGTAAGAGTAAATTGATCTCCCTAGAACTCAACAACAGATATACATGTGCGAAGTAAATTTCTCCTGTATATCGAATGAGATGTGCGATTTGCTTCGCAACTTATTCGAACGTTCACTATGAGAATTTGCCAAAGATTTGTCGCTGCTGGTACATCAGGGCAAATAACAATTATAGGAGTGTAGAGGGAGAAAGTTGCAATGACTAAATGCTACAGATTCTTCGGCTACAAGGAAACCGCAGTTTCGAAGGAAATTTATTGAAGTAAAGTTTTTCTTTCTTTTAATCAAAACGACTCCAGATGAATAATGTTTAATTTCGTTACCCGACCTGAAAGTGCTCGCTATTCAACATTCAAAGTTTGTTTAAAAGATTATGCTCATTCCATTTAATTAAGGAATTTCGCTGTTGAACCTTGTGACGACGACATCGACAAAAGCAACAAGAAAAAAAAGAACGATATAGTATACTACTAGTTGGTAAATTAAGGTGCACATTATACAGAACACATTTTTTACTTCATTAAATACAGCGCCATAGTTCGTAGAGCTGGTAGCTTAAATTTAAAGGAAGATTAAAGGTAATTTAAAGGGTAATTTACCGACTACATTAAATATAGTACTATGTTTAGATTAGCACTTAACTACACTAAATTTCATGGACTGTATGAAGTACAACACCTCGATAAAATGAATTCGCTCTCTGTCACAGCTATTTTGCCAGCGTGCATAGAGTACTGATTCACTGCTCTTTATGAATATTCGTTTTAAATATATTTGTTCGACCACTGCGCATTTGCCTGTACGCTTATGTTCCTCAGTGCTCAAGTTAATAATTTCAAAAGTTTGCGCTTGGATATTTCTGAGAATGCTTATCAGTGCTTTAATGTAAATAAAATTCGGCTCTCACCCTATTATTAACGCCTTTAGAAAGGCAAGAATTTCGTCATTGCCCGCGTGGTAAAAATGGCACATTGCAATCTGGAGAACTGAGAGACGAACAATATATTTGTTCTTTACCTCGCCTTTATCCATTGATGCTATCGCCAATAAGTCGTCGATACGTACAGGTGTGGCACGAACTGCGCATGACAAGACTTACTCAGTGTTCATCGAGAGTATACTTTGTAGGTGCGGCAAACGTTATATCAACAAAACGAAGTAATGATTCAGTGACACGGTACACCAACGTAGGCGAAATATTAGCAGTCGTTATGGCAGCCGTCTGGCCTCACGTTGCAAAGTTGAGTTTATTATGATTTTAAACAACCTAAGTATATAGAGCGGTTAGGTGATCGAAGCCCATCGCATTTACGAAACGACAAAAGGTACGCCTTCATTGTCCTTTCTGGCGAATGAGTTGTTATTTTTAGACGACTGGCTATGTATGGTTCAAGTTATTCGCAGCATTCATAATGCCGCGAATCAACCATTAAATATGGTGAACGTTCTTTTTTCTCGTATAGCCTTCTTGGTGGAATGAGGGCCTTGATGGACGCGGCACTAGTTAAAATATTCCCGGTACAAATCTTTGACTAGGTCGTTCATTCGGTTTACTAGCCAGTGCCAATGCGCTAAGGTGCGACGACGGCAACACTATTCTAGATATTAAAAAAAATCAAACATCTAATTTTCTAGACTTGCCTTCCGCTTCGCAGAACGTGGTGTTGCACTCGATATCTTCGTGGTCGATGTGTCGATGAGTACCTGGCAAAAAGTAAAAAAATATAATATTAAGCGTGAAGAAAATGCACATGAGAAAAGTTTTCTCGTCTTTCGCAGGGTGCGTTTTTCATGAAGCGCGATAAAAAGTGGTGGGCGGCGCCTGCTTGTTGCCACGCGACAACGTTCATGACACTGTATTCGTTCGAGGCTTTTACTTTCAGTAAATTCGCGCTGAATACTATCGCGGTAAATAGAAGTCAAAATTTCATTTTTAGAATTTTTCGCTGTGTAGTGGAGCAGATGCACGAACGAGTATGCGCCAGTGAAAGAGGACGAAAGACGACCCGCGCTCTGATTGCACGAGAGCCTGTACCGCCTCCGTCAGCCTTGCACTGCGTTGCCGTACGGTCCTTTTTCGTTGCGACCTCCTTGCAACTTCGTTACTCCAATAAACCTCATCACATTTGGTGGAGGTTGCTGAGATCCCCAAACAGACCTGGAGCTCCGCTCTCGCAAGTTGGCCGAAAGACCACCGGACAACATGAATGACGCAGTCGCTGCCCAGCCAGCACCACCGGCTGCCCCGTCCCCCTGCCCCGGCTCTACCCGTCAACGAGACCCGCCCATCTTCAGCGGAAGTGGTGAGCACGACGTCGAAGACTGGCTCTCCTTATACGAACGCGTAAGTGCCAGCAACAAGTGGGACGACGCCTCTAAGCTTGGCTACGTTATCTTTTACTTGGCTGACGTCGCTAAACTTTGGTTTACCAACTACGAATCCGCCATTGCCAACTGGTCAGCCTTCAAGACCCTCGTAACTGAAGCATTTGGCCGACCAGAGGTCCGCAAGCTCCGCGCTGACCAGCGTCTACACCACCGAGCGCAGCAGCCTGGAGAGACATTTCCCAGTTACATTGAGGATGTGCTAGACCTATGCAGGCGGGTTAACCATCTATGCCGGAAGACGAGAAGATCAGGCACATCCTCAAGGGTATCGAAGATGGCGCATTCCAGATGTTGCTGGCGAAAAGCCCGACCACTGTGGAAGTGCTCGTCAGCCTGTGCCAGAGCTTGACGAATTGCGTCGTCAGCGTTCCATCGCCCGGCAAAGTCTCCCATCACCAGATTTGATCTCGGCCGTCGCAGTCGCAAACGGCAACGTTGCCAGGGCACACTTACCAACCAGATCAAGGACTTCATCAGAGAGGACGTGGCCCGACAGCTCTCCTGCTACCTCATAGCGACTCGTCCACCGCAACCCTGTCTCCGACCTGTAGCAGGCCATATGCACCGAACTTTGTGGCGCCCTCCTGCAGTTCCGGCCCCTTACCCTGCACACTTCCATGCCGTCCCGCCTCTCGAGTTCCGACTACGCACCGCCTGCTCCATCTCCACCTCTCAGCTACGCAGCTGTGGTCGCGCGGCCCCCACCGCATCCAAGCTCCTTATCGGCACCACCCAATCCCGCCTCGCCTCCAGTTTACAGGCCCACACCACACTTCTTCCGGCCATCAGATGCGTGGCGCAGTCATGACAACCGCCCTATCTGCTTCGCGTGTGGTATAGCTGGCCATATTGCGCGCGTCTGCCGCCGCCGTCCCACTGCGTACGCCTCCTTCGGAACTCCTACCTACGCGCCGCAACATGCCACCACATATGCATCCGAGCAGAGGCACTCCGACTCGGATCGCCGCTCAGCAAGTGCTCGTTTCCCTTCCCCTCGTCGCCGGTCGCCATCGCCTATGCGTCGTCGCCCACCTTCTGATGAGGGAAACTAATCAGTGCCGTTCCGGAGGCAAGAACTGCAACTTGTGCGCAATCTCAAGGCCTCCATTTTCGCCGCAAAACGTTATTGATGTCGAAGTTGAGGGAGTCGCCGCACTAGCACTTGTAGATACCGGGACCGCCGTTTCTGTGATGAACGCGAACTTTTGTCGGAGGCTCAAGAAAGTGACAACATCTCTCTCTGGCATGGTGCTGTCCACGGCTAGCGCGCAACGCATTCATCCCTCAGCTGTGTGTACGGCGCGCGTCGTCATCCAAGACATTATGTACATCGTCGAATTTTTGTCCTGCCATCTTGCTCTCATGACGTCATCCTGGGTTGGGATTTCCTTTCACGCCATGACGCTATCATTGATTGTTCACGTGCGGAAGTGTCCCTTGTGTCACCATGTGAATTTTCATCTCCCGACCGTTCTCTCCTTCCCTGCAAACTCATCGTTGATGCCGACACCACCTTGCCTCCGGAAGCTTCAGTCCCTATTACCCTTTTGTGTACTGCTCAACCTGACGCCACGGTAGTGTTTACGCCATCTCCATTGTTTACTGAGCGCAAGGGCATCGTTCGCCCATTTGCCGTTCTCACAATTGCGTCTGGGTCAACCGTAATGCTGATTACAAACCACTGCAACTACACCATTGCCTTACTCCGTGGTGAAAGTTTAGGATCCGTACAACCTGTCGACCACATCGATGATCTTGATCTTCCCGATGACACCACATGTTGTCACACCGCCACAATCACTCCCGCATCTCAGCCCTCAAGTTCGTCAGCGTTCGACAACGCCATTGACGCAAACCTCTTCCCCTCTCATCGCCGCCAACTTGTTGATCTCCTTAACAAGTTTACCTCTCCTTTTGACTGTCAACAACCTTCGTTAGGCCGCACCACGACTATCAGTCATACTATCGACACCGGCTCCCACTCGCCCCTGCGACAGCGGCCTTACCGCGTTTCTGCCGAAGAGCGCCGCGTCATTACGGAGCAAGTGGATGACATTGCTTCAGTGGAGTGATACAGCTTCTCAAGTCCTTGGTCATCACCTGTGGTATGGTCAAGAAAAAAGATGGCACCATTCGATTTTGCGTTGACTATCGCCGCTTAAACAAGATTACGAAAAAAGACGTCTACCCGCTACCGCGAATAGACGATGCTCTTGACTGTTTACAAGGCGCCGAGTACTTTACATCCTTGGATCTGCGTTCTGGGTATTGGCAGGTGCCCATGGCTGAGTGTGATCGCCCTAAAACAGCCTTTGTAACGCCCGATGGCCTATATGAGTTCAACGTCATGCCATTTGGGCTCTGCAACGCGCCTGCAACATTTGAGCGCATGATCGATACCATCCTTCGAGGCCACAAGTGGAAGACTTGCTTGTGTTACCTGGACGACATAGTAGTCTTTTCAGCAGATTTGCCGACACACCTTGCCGTCTGCACGAAATTCTCACGTGCCTAACTTCTGCGGGCCTACAACTTAACACCAAGAAGTGCCACTTCGCAGCACGGAAGCTAACCATCTTGGGACATGTCATCTCAAGAGACGGCGTTCTTCCGGATCCCGATAAGCTTCGAGCTGTCGCCGAATTCCCAAAGCCCACATCGATGAAAGCCCTCAGAAGTTTTGTCGGCCTCTGCTCCTATTTTCGCCGCTTCGTGCGCAACTTCGCGTCCATCATCGCACCTTTGACGAGTCTGCTTGCCAACAGCAAAGGTATCTCTGCATGGTCACCTGCATGTGATGCCGCGTTTCGCCAGTTGCGTCGCCTGTTGACCTCACCACCTATCCTTCGTCACTACGACCCCACTGCTCCCACAGAAATTCACACCGATGCAAGTGGCGTCGGTCTTGGTGCAGTTTTGGCACAACGGAAAGGCACCAAAGGTGAATACGTTGTGGCTTATGCAAGTCGTGCTCTCAAGAAGGCTGAATTAACTACTCCGTGACAGAGAAGGAGGTGCTTGGCGATAATAGGGCATTGACGAAGTTTCGCCCGTACCTTTACGGCCGTCCTTTCGACGTGGTTACAGACCACCACGCTCTATGTTGGCTTTCCACCTTGAAAGACCCGTCGGGACGCCTGGGCCGTTGGGCACTTCGATTGCAGGAATACGACATTCGTGTTGTATATCGTTCCGGTCGCAAGCATGCGGATGCTGATGCACTCTCCCGCTCGCCAATAACACCAGTTGTGGCTTCTCTGTCACCCCTCTTTAACACCTTGTCACCACTCGACACCACTGACATGCTTTCGGAGCAGCGTAAAGGACGCATACCTTGCCTTGTTGCTCGACTGCCTTACCGATCCGTCTGCTGATCCCTTCGACGAGAGCGCTACGCCGTCAAGCAGTCCACTTTTCCGTGCGAGACAACATTCTGTACCGCCGCAACTACACGGCAGGTGGTCGGAAGTGGCTCCTGCTGTCCCTAGTCATATGCGCTCTGACATCTGCGCGAATTTCCATGCAGATCCCCAAAGTGCTCACGCCGGCGTCTTGAAAACCTACGAAAGGCTGCGTCAGCGATATTACTGGCGAGGAATGTATCGCTTTGTGCAGCAATACGT
The DNA here is from genome assembly GCF_013339695.2 of Rhipicephalus sanguineus. Lineage (NCBI taxonomy): Eukaryota > Metazoa > Arthropoda > Arachnida > Ixodida > Ixodidae > Rhipicephalus > Rhipicephalus sanguineus. Next base: position 28,113 of record NW_023614402.1, read on the forward strand.
TCAGTCTTGCCCTACATGCCACAAAGCAAGACACCTCCGCGACACCTTACTGGCACGTTGCAGCCGCTCCCGTGCCCGGCTCGCCCATTTGACCGCGTGGGTATCGACCTCTACGGCCCCCTCCCGTATAGTGGCTCTGGAAACCGGTGGATTATTGTCGGCGTCGATCATCTCACGCGCTACGCTGAGACTGCAGCTCTCCCGGCAGCGACCGCCCGCGAAGTTGCACTTTTCATTCTCCGCAGCTTCATTCTTCGCCATGGTGCTCCGCGGGAACTACTCAGTGATAGGGGTCGCGTGTTCTTGTCAGAGGTCATCCAAGCCCTCCTCGCTGAATGCAACATCATTCACCGGAAATCCACCGCCTACCATCCACAGACAAATGGTCTCACCGAGCGGTTCAACCGCACACTCGGCGACATGTTGAGGATGTATATCTCCTCCGACCACACCAACTGGGACACTGTACTACCTTTCGTTACGTTCGCTTACAACACCGCGACGCAAGCGACTACCGGCTTTTCCCCGTTCTTTCTCTTGTACGGCCGCGAACCTTCCCACCTACTGGACACCATACTCCCGTACCGCCCTGATGCCTCTGAGTGCACTCCAGTTTCTGAAGTCGCCAGATACGCCGAAGACTGCCGTCAGTTGGCTCGTTCCCTTACAGCGGAAGCTCAAGGTCGACAAAAGACGCAACATGACGACGTTCATCACCCAGATCCTACGTTTCCTGCTGGCTCCCTTGTTTGGCTTTGGGTACCCCCCACACGTCCCTGGCCTTTCCTCTAAACTTCTGGCGCGGTACCATGGTCCGTACCGTGTCATTCACGCCACGTCACCGGTGAACTACGTCGTCGAGCCCCTCACACAGTCGCCAGATTTGCGCTGTCGAGGGCGCGAGACTGTACACATCGACCGTCTCAAGCCCTACTACGACCCCCTCATTCTACGTACTCCATGAGTCGTCAGGATGGCTACGCTTCACCCCGGGGGTATTGTAGTGGAGCAGATGCACGAACGAGTATGCGCCTGTGAAAGAGGACGAAAGACGACCCGCGCTCTGATTGCACGAGAGCCTGTACCGCCTCCGTCAGCCTTGCACTGCGTTGCCGTACGGTCCTTTTCGTTGCGACCTCCGTTGACACTTCAGTTACTCCAATAAACCTCATCACAGCTGGAACACCAAAGCCAGCAGTCAGTGTAGCGTACCAGCCACCCTCGTATCTTGTCTATTGAAACGCAGAAGTTATCAAAAGATGGCGAGTCCGCCCCCCCTCCTCCCGCACCCCACCTTTCTTTCTTTTTTTTTTGAAAAGTAATACAATGGAATGCATCTTTACGGATACATATTTAAGTAGATATAAGCATGTGCCGTCAACAGGCATCACGTAACGACAAATTGGTGTGTGAATTTCATGGCAGCGTCGCCATGTGTCTGTCATTTATTGCAATGTTCGCCGTCGCCTTCGGCGACACAGCGAATATCTTGTTAATACCCCTGCTTTTTCTGCTTTGTCATCCCCCGCGCGTTGTTTCACGTATGTTATGACGATAAGCTTGTACTCACTACAATGCGTACGACTGAAGAAACTAAGAACATTACTTCGTGAAGTGGTGCACTGCACTGCCAGCGCTATCAAAGCTACGCCTTACTTTGGGCGAAACTGCGACTTGTTCTGTTTCTGGCTTACCAAGCCACATCACGTGGTATGGAATGCTATATTTATGTTTCACAAGAAGCTGTAACAATGTAGCGTCATTAACTTTTTTCTTTATTGCGCCTTTATTGTGCACCGATTATTAGCGTTAGCGTCACTATTTACTGCCCCCTTGCTTGCGGCACCCGTGTCCGGAAATCGAACACTCGACGACGGCAAGGTCGATCCGAATAGGTCACAAAGCTTCGGGCGACAAGGGGTTCAGAACCTATTGTCAACGACACCAGCAAGGGGAGTAAGGGTGCTGCGATTGAAGCGCGACTGTTTGGAGGGAAGAAACACTAATAGCGAAAAACCAGGGTTTATTCAAGGGCGAAGCAATCTTCAGTTTTACTAATGACATTTATTTCCCGAACAATATTGCCACGCCCACTTCTTATTTTATTTTGATGTTTTTGGGTTTGACCAGCAAAGACGGTTATCAACGCTCGAGGCTGTCTGCGAAGCAGTGTTCGAGAAGCTTCTCGATTGTAGTAGATCGCTTTGTTAAGATTTCGCGCCGCACGCGAATGTTCCAGCATTATCGAGCGATAACGCCGCCACCAGTGATATCGCTGGAAAGTTCGATAGCGCCTGTATAAAGCCGACGCACTTGACCGCTTGTCACTTGATCGACGGTCGACGCTCTGTTCGCCGCTATCAGTTTATTGCTGTAGCTGGAGTTTCATTTTCCCGGCCACAAGTTCGGCCTAATAAAGAGTTTCATCTCGGACGTGCTGACTGCTGCCTTCGTCGACGTCACGACCACGTGACATCTGGTGGAGGTGCTGTTCCTTCATGATCCGGACGCCCCCGTCAAGCCGTGAACCCAGTCCCCAGCGCGGAGAAGACATCGACGCCAACCACGACCAGCGAGCTAGCCGTAGGCAACAAGGCCTAGCACCGGAGTACGGGCCTCTACCCGACAACACTCGGAATAGAAAGGCCAGGACCACGACTGCGGCAACGATGACAGACACTGCGCCACCGCCCGCGATCCTGATGCAGCAGCCAAGGGAGCCGCCGATCTTTCGGGGATCATCATGTGAGGACCCAGAAACGTGGCTCGAGTCGTACGAGAGGACTGCGGCCTTCAACAACTGGGACCTCAGCGACAAGTTACGCTACATGTACTTCGCTTGGAAGACAGCGCCAGGACGTGGTTCGAGAACAGGGAGTCTACGCTAACAACGTGGGACATTTTCCGGACCAGCTTCCTCGCAGCGTTCACAAGCGTCGTGAGAAAAGAAAGGGCCGCCGCTTTACTGGGGACACGGGTCCAGCTCCCGAATGAAAAAGTGAGAATCTTCGCGGAAGAAATGGCCAGACTCTTCCGCCACATCGACCGAGGAAAAGAAGGTCCGTTTCCTCATGCGAGAGTAAGGCAAGAGCTCTTCGCTGGGCTCATGCGGAACCCACCCAAGCAGTCCAGGAATTTGTCTCCGAGGCCACAACAATCGAGAGCACGTTGGAAATGCGCACCCGGCAATACAACCGCAGCTTCTCGACCACAACGCCGACGTTCAAGCGCTAGGATCCACCGACCTGCGTGAGACGATTCGAGCAATCGTGCAGAGGAGCTGCGAAAACTTCTACCTTCGTCGCAACCTCAAGTAGATTCCATCGCCGACGTCGTGCGCCAGGAGATCCAGCATTCATTCGGTGCGCCTCGGCTAGTAGAGCCGCAGCCGCAAGCTATGAGCTATGCTGCTGCAGCCCGCCGTCATGCTCCTCCTCCACGCCCACGCCAAGACGACACACCGCCGCAGTACCGTCGCCAGACGCCGCCGCCGCCACCGACGCCCTACCGCCCACCTGTCGGCCAGCGCAACACCCCGAGGAAGACCGATGTCTGGCGCGCCCCTGACAACCGCCCGCTCTGCTACCACTGCGGGGAGGCCGGCCACACGTACCGCCGCTGCCAGTACCGTCAGATGGGGCTACGCGGATTCGCCGTCAACGCGCCGCGCCCGCGGCCAGGCGAACGGCCTCGCGACATCGACGATTACCTCACCGGAACCAGTGGCAAGAACGACGACCTTCCCGCTCGCCGTCGCCCGGACGTTACATGTCGCCGCACCACCGGCAGTACACTGGCCCAAACCGGGGCCGGTCGCCTAGCCCGTATCCGGAAAACTAAGGGCAGCAACCGATGGAGGTGCGGTTGCTGAACGACGAAATGCTGAAAATCCTCCGCCATCGCCGACGACGCCGCGACGAAGTTCCGAGCCCCCGCCGCACGCCGAACGACGTCCTGAAGACGAAACTTTGCGACCGGAAGCAGACCTGACGACGCAACGCGGAAGCAGCGGTGCCAACCGACGTAGCCGTGACCCGACGCCGCGACGTAACCGCAACGCAAGACGGCGGACTAGGTTCTGATCGACGGCGACAACGTCACCGCTCTCGTCGATACTGGAGCCGACTATTCCGTCATCAGTGGGCCGTTCGCAGCACAGTTGAAGAAAGTAAGGACTGCTTGGAGTGGACCCGAAGATCCGGACAGCTGGAGGCCATCTGATAACACCGATTGGTGTCTGCACGGCGCGAGTCACCATCAATAACCGCACTTATCCTGCGAGCTTTGTAATCCTACAAAACTGCTCAGGGATGTGATACTCGGAATGGACTTCCTAAGTGACCACGGCGCCGTCATCGACCTGAGGTCTGAGTCGATAATACTAACCTCAGACAAAGCGCTCCGCCCCACCCGATGCCAGGGAACCATGCATTGAATGTGATAGAAGAGCAGGTGACCGTTCCGCCGCGCTCCAGCGTCATTATTTCCGTCGGCACCGAAAAACCTGCGAACCTTGAAGGCGTAATCGAGGGCGATCAGCAACCTACTCCTGAATCGTCAAATTTGCGTCGCACGAGGTATAGCCGAGCTGCGTGACGGTAAAGCAAAGGTACTGCTGACAAACTTCAGCCACGAATATAGGCACCTCAACATTGGTACGACGGTTGCCTACATCGACGAATGTGTAGCCGCCAGCGATGCTTTCGCCCTCTTCGATGCTGCCGAACCTGCTTCGACGAATAGAGGTCCCGAACCGGATTTTGACGTCAACCCGAGCCTTCCGAAGGTCAAGCAAGACCAGCTCAAAACCCTGCTCCTGCAATACAAGGACTGTTTCTCGTCGTCATCGCGGGTCCGACAAACGCCCCTTGCTAAGCACCGCATTATAACAGAAGAAAATTCTCGACCACTCCGTCAGAGCCCCTACAGAGTTTCGACTCGAGAGCGCGAGCGCGATAAAGAAACAAGTCGACGAAGATGCTACGCGACGATATCATCCAGCCTTCAAGAGTCCGTGGGCGTCACCCGTGGTTAGTGAAGAAGAAGGACGGGACACTGCGCTTCTGCGTTGATTATCGGCGCCTGAACTAAAATCACGAAGAAGGACGTGTACCCCCTCCCACGGAATAGACGACACCCTGGATCGACTTCACAACGCGACGTACTTTTCGTCGATGGACTCAAGACCGGCTATTGGCAGATCGAAGTAGACGAGAAGAGGACCGAGAAAAGACCTGCTTTTATAACACCCGACGGCCTCTTTGAGTTCAAGGTCATGCCTTCGGTCTTTGCTCGGCACCTGCGACGTTCCAGCGCGTCATGGACACCGTACTGGCCGGATTGAAGTGGCAGACGTGCCTTGTGTATTTGGACGACGTCGTCGTGTTTTCCTCGACCTTCGACGAGCATCTCCGGCGGCTTGAGGCAGTACTTCAAGCAATCAAGGACCTCTGGACTGACCCTGAAGCCAGAAAAGTGCCGATTCGCTACGACGAGCTCTGTTTCTGGGTCATGTGATCAGCAAGTCTGGAGTGCGCCCAGACCCGCGGAAAACAGCTGCCATCGCCGACTTCGCGCCACCCACCGACAAGAAGGCCGTGCGCCGATTTCTCGGCTATGCGCCTATTACAGACGCTTCGTCAAAAACTTTTCACGTATCGCCGAACCACTCACGCTTCTCACGAAGACTAACGTGGAATTCAGGTGGGCAACCGGAGCAAGTGCAAGCATTTGAGGAACTTAACGACGCCTGCAGACGCCACCCATACTTGCGCATTTCGACGATTGGCCGATACTGAAATACACACCGACGCAAGCAGCGTAGGACTCGGTGCCGTCCTTGTGCAAAAGACGGACGGGCTTGAAGGGTTATCAGTTATGCTAGGCCGGTCATTATCCAAGGCAGAAACCAACTATTCCACAACAGAAAGGGAATGCCTCTGCCATCATCTGGGCTACGTCAAGTTTCGCCCCTACCTCTATGGCAGGCCCTTCAAAGTTGTCAGTGACCATCACGCTTATGTTGGCTAGCTAACTTGAAGGACCCTTCAGGTCGTCTCGCACGATGGAGTCTGAGGCTTCAAGAATTCGACATTACCGTCGTGTACAAGTCCGGACGAAAACACTCTGACGCCGACGGCCTCTCTCGTGCCCCCGTCGACGCGCCGCCGCAAGACGACGACGATGACTGCTTCCTCGGAACTATAAGTGCCGACGACTTCGCCGAAAGGCAACGAGCCGACGCGGAACTGGGGGGCCTTATGGAGTACCTCCAGTGCAAGACCGCCGTTGTTCCGAAGGTATTCAAGCGAGGACTGTCGTCGTTTTCTTACGGAACGGCGTTCTCCTGAAAAGAACTTCTCGCCACTTCGAACCGGACTATCTTCTCGTCGTGCCCTCATCATTGCGACCAGAAGTCCTCCAGGCCCTACACGACGACCCGACGGCTGGACACCTCGGTGTTTCCCGCACGCTCGCCAGAATACAGGAAAAGTACTACTGGCCACGCCTTGCTGCCGACGTCGCCCACTACGTCAAGACTTGCCGAGATTGCCAGCGGCGGAAGACACCGCCGACTAGGCCAGCGGGACTTCTGCAGCCAATCGAACCACCTCACCGGCCGTTCCAGCAAATCGGGATGGACCTGCTGGGGCCGTTCCCGACGTCGACTTCCGGCAACAAGTGGATCGTCGTAGCAACTGACTACCTCACCCGCTACGCCGAGACAAAGGCATTGCCCAAAGGCAGTGCCGCGGAGGTAGCCAAGTTCTTCGTGGAGAACATCGTCTTGCGTCATGGCGCCCCAGAGGTCCTCATCACAGACAGAGGTACCGCCTTTACAGCGGACCTAACTCAGGCGATACTAAAATACAGCGAGACGAGCCACCGCCGCACCACCGCCTACCACCCGCCTCACCGAGCGTCTAAATAAGACCATCGCCGACATGCTCGCCATGTACGTCGACGTTGAGCACAAGACGTGGGACGCCGTCCTTCCGTACGTGACCTTCGCTTACAACACGGCCATCCAAGAAACGACGCAGATGACGCCGTACAAGTTGGTCTACGGAAGGAGCCCGGCGACGACGCTCGACGCCATGCTACCCAACGTCACCGACGAAGAAAACTGTCGACGCCGCGCTTACTTACAACGTGCCGAAGAAGCTCGACAGCTCGCCCGGCTGCGCATCAAGACCCAGCAGTACACCGACAGCTGTCGCCCCTATCTTCGACGACGCTTCGTGGAATACCAGCCCGGCGACCGTGTTTGGGTCTGGACGCCGATACGCCGACGTGGGCTTAGCGAAAAACTCCTTCGGCGATACTTCGGGCCATACAAGGTTCTTCGACGTATCGGCGCTCTTGACTACGAGGTCATCCCGGACGGCATTACGAACTCCCAGCGACGCCGCGCACGACCTGAAGTCGTCGATGTCGTGCGCCTTAAGCCGTTTTTTGCGCGTTAGCGAACGTGGGGACTCTACTTTTTCCTTTGTTATGTAATTTATTTATGTATGCACTTGTCTTTTTTCCCCTTTGTTCTTTCACAAGCATCGGGACGATGCTTTTTAGAGGGGAGCAACGCCACGCCCACTTCTTATTTATTTTGATGTTTTTGGGTTTGACCAGCAAAGACGGTTATCAACGCTCGACGCTGTCCGCGAAGAAGTGTTCGAGAAGCTTCTCGATTGTAGTAGGTCGTTTTGTTAAGATTCGCGCCGCACGCGAATGTCCAGCATTATATGAGCGATAACGCCGCACCAGTGTATCGCTGGAAAGTTCGATAGCGCCTGTATAAAAGCCGATGCACTTGACCGCTTGTCACTTGATCGGCGGTCGACGCTCTGTTCGCCGCTATCAGTTTAGTTGCTGTAGCTGGAGTTTCATTTTCCCGGCCACAAGTTCGGCCTAATAAAAGAGTTTCATCTCAGAGCGTGCTGATTGCTGCCTTCGTCGACGTCACGACCACGTGACAATATTATGTAGGTGCGATTTGGGAAGAATGTATGACAGTGATAATTATTACGAAAAACCTTTTTCTTAGCGCCCCCTGAAGAAAGGCGTACGGTATTGCTATTCAGTGCAGCGCTTGCGGTGCATGGAAAGGCGCGCTCGTAAAGCTCGTCTACGACCACATGCCCCCTCACGTGTTTTGGTGTTTCGTGCTTGCATGCGTTCTCTGAATTACTGTGGTGAGAATTTGATTGTTGCTGTGCGCGGAGTAGCGAGGTAGTACGTTTCATCGTTGGTGAACGTGTTGGTTACGGTGTTCAACGGGCAACGGCGCGGCGCGGCTAACATTTAGCGCAGAACGCTTTCCTCCGTACGCACGGAAACGATGTGGTGTGCAAGGATGCAATAGCAACACGCGTATGCCTGGCGACCCATCTCTTCTAGATAACACCGGGGCAACGGTTCGGAGTAGTGGGCTTGCTGGATTTTCATGGATCAGTATTCCTGCTGCCCGGTTTCCTTCGTGAACACCTCAGTGCCTACGACATTTCCTGTTATCGGTGAGCAGATCGCTAAGTTATCGTCGCGCTACAATTCACATGCCTGTATACGTTACACGTTAGGGTTAATTTATCAGAACATAAGCCAAAACATAGTGCAGTTAGTGTACGCACTTCTTACGGCACTTGTTGCTCATTGTGTAGTGTGATAAATAGCGTTATTGTTACCACTGAATAAGACTGAAATGTCATCATTTTGGTGACCAGGCGTCATTTCTTCTGGTTAGGACTGAAGCACACAAGCAATGTGCTCTTTAAGGCCCCTCCTCACGTGCGAAGGAAATAGCAACGCTTCAAGTATGAGAGTTGCGCTGCTTCTTACTTCAATCCCGCTGTGGAAGATGACACGAACGCAAAATAAAAGCTCCAGGAATAAGGTTTCCTGGTCAAACCAAGGCGAATTAAACGGCGGTACACTTCGACACCGCTGTTTCGTCATCAGTCGGTATTAGTTTAGCTAGCGTCAAACGCACTCGTCAAGGACTTGCCGGCTCGCCCTAGCGCGAGTCCTCAGTGATCAGGGGCCTGAGAAAACTATCTTCAGGTCAAATTTTGCGCTAGTGCCAACAAGATGACGTCATTTGTTTATAGAGCATTTCGTCACATCCGCTTTTTTTTGTTCCGTCGGAAGTGTTCCCCCTTCACACAGATGGCGCTAAGCCCCATGAGCAGCTGTTGAGCAGCCATTTTCGAACGTATGGCCTTCTATGGAAGCTTCGCTACCAGTTACATTTACCTTGACCATGGTATCAGCGTGTGCTGCGCCCACTCACACATGAATAGTGTGAGAGCGAAATGGCTATAGCGAATAATAAGCCCTTAAGCGGGTCAAAATCGTGACTTACTCGACTTCTTTTCTTCATCACTTTCTGTCCCAGTGGCAGCCTTTAAGAAGTTGGATGAAGTAAATGAAACAAATTAGAAATGTCGTTAGCATTCCAATGAACGGGGAATTTGATGCTATCACATCTAAAGAAGAGTAACCTCAAGCACGCGCACGAAACGTGCACACATAACAGAAACTGAAGGTGTCCAAGCAATATAAGACGTGTAACATTCACGACAACGTGTAACATTGCCGACACACGACCAACTTAAAGATAGCGCACTGAGCTGCGGCTACCGTACAATGCCTCTATGAGACGGGTTTTCAGCTGACCGTATAGTACAAGTGAAAAAGTAAATTGGGCAGTTAGGGAAGTGTGCATGTCCACATATAGGAAGAATAGAAAGCTTTACACGACAAACTGTAAAGGTCGAGTCGACGGAGAGCAAATTGAAGTGCTGTTTAGAAACGGAACCTCGATCAACCGCGAGCTCGTAAAAGCGTACCACGTGAATATATGTTCAGCCACGTACGCTAGGCAGATATCTGCGGCTTTGCATGATAAAGGAGCCGAATCTTCTCAAGCCATGGTTACCGGCACTCTTTAACGACTGATACGCATCACATGGTCTTTTATTTATGTAAAAAAAAGCTTGTAAAGAAAAATAAGTCACGTTTCGCCGCAAGGGCGAAGCAATGAATTCGATAGCAACAAATTGGAATGTGACGCGAAGAACGGAAAGCAGCTTGAAACGCGCAGCCCTGTAGGGGCAAAGTACAGGTACGAGGCGCGCGCGCATCGCAACTCCGGTCAAAACGAGCGGGGAGGAACTTTACAGCGTGCCCTTCGCGCCATTTCGCTAGTAATGCAGAGAAGACGCTGATATTCTTCCGAGCTCTTCGTACCACCAGCGGTAAATGGCGTATATAAATAGCTCGCCGTTAGTATGCTGAAGGACGTACTCTCCGTGGCCGAGCCGTCTAACGCAGCGCGCTGCGAAGCGAGGGGTGTTCGAATCCGCGCTTCGGAAAATGATTTTCTTAATTATTTTTCTTCGTAGCTGTTGTATATATATATATTATATATATTATATATATATTATATATATATATATGAGTGTGAGCATTGTTGATGCCCTTCATGTTCTCATATGTACATACTCATCATCATCACCAACTGTGTTTGGGTTGTGGGGCTCATACTCGGCACAATAAAGAAGAGTCTTGAGAGTCCTAAACGTTGCCTCACAAGTGGTGGAGAGTGCTGTCCGGTCCCTGAATCCTCTCTCGTAACAGTTCCTCTCCCGCTTCACCGCGAACAGATCCCTGGAGCTCCGTCGGGCATATAGAGCGTCATGTAATATACGAGCGTCATATATATATATATATATTATATATATATATATAATATATATATTATATATAATATATATATATATATATATATATATATGAGACATGACGGCGACGGCAAAAACAAGCCGAGAGTGTCCATATAATTCCTATCGCAATAAAACAATCAGCGCTCCCCTCGTCCATCAGCTGCGTCACGCTGCACATTTGAATGAAGCAAGGGAACTTGGAGGCCTCGTTTATTTTTGACCCAAATTTAATGAAAACCAGCCGACAACGCAGCCAAGGAAGGTATGGGGATGTTAACTGTACAGTTTTAAGTGCAGTGTAGCAATGTGATATAGATGTGTAGAAAGTGGATGAAAAGACAACTTGCCGCCGGCGGGGACCGAACCCGCAACCTTCGGATTACGCTCTTCATTACGCGCCCGATGCTCTACGCGGTAGAGCATCGGTAGAGCATTCTGCTACTCTTACTGTCCACCGGTTGTCTGTTCTACGCATTACGTGGCCAGCCAGGTCCATTTCTTTCTCTTGATGTCGACTAGGATATATGCAAGCCCTGTTTGTTCCCTGTCCCATGCTGTCGTCCTCCGATCTCCTAATGTTATTCCTATCATTTTACGTTCAATTGCACGCTGCGTGGTTCTAAACTTTTTCTCTAGTTGTTTTGTTATTCCCCATGTTTCAGCCTGGGCAATATTTTGATTGATAAAGACTCGGTTCTCCAGGCACAGAATATATTTTGGCATTTGTCATGAGAAAACTGAAAATAGGAAAAATAACTTTGTGCGGTTATCAAGCGGGACATCTGAGCCACGAGAAACAAGAAAAAAAAAGTGAAAATCAGTTTTTCTCGACAAATCCGTGACATAGTGTAGAAATGTGCATGATAAGTAATATTTGCATACTATGTATGTGTACACCGTGAAGTCATGAGACTGAGCAGGAATGTCACTTTCTTCCCGTTCGTTACTCGAGCTACCTGGAGCCTTACACGCCAAGTTCAATACACATGAAACATATGTCCAACTTATTTACGGCTCGCCGACGTAGACTAGTTTTTTATTGCCGAGGGGGCTGTGATTAGCATTACAATGCTAGGAAAGAAGCAGACCACTCCTGAGCATAGCAAAGCAGAAAGAAAATGACGTTGGAATGCATATTTATCTACACGCAGATGAAAAGTAACAGTAA
>NW_023614403.1:0-40001 GCF_013339695.2 Rhipicephalus sanguineus
GCCGCAGTGAGCACAGGGACCACTACCTCCTCGGGCGTCACCGTTGGCTCCGCGTGCGGATCACCTGAAAGCGCCGCCGAGCTTTCCCGTACTATAGCGCGTCTCCGCGTTACGGTCAACGCCTTGACAGCGTCGAGCTCTGCTCTGTTTCCTGCGATCGTGCCGGAACTGTGCGCCATCAACGCTATGTTGGATATAGCCGCCTCACACGACCTTGAGGCGAGCTCGCCCAAGCAGCGCAGCGAGTTCCGGTGTACTCTCACGCAGCTCTCTAACCAACTGGGCTGCTTAGCGTCCGCGCTGTCCGGTTTTTCGCCTGCCGTCCGACCACCGCCGGCTGCCTGCGAACTACAGGAGTTCAACGGCTTTGAGGAGGACGCCGACAACTGGGTAGCGACCGTGAATGCTCTCGGAGCTCGCATGGCGTGGACGGAAGAGCAGAAGTGGTGTGTAGCCATAGACAGCCTTCGAAATGGTGCCGCGGCGTGGCATAGGTACGAAGGCGCGCGGCAACAGTCCTGGGCGGAGTGGAGCTTCAAGCTCATTGCTGCGTTTGGCAGGAATCCCTACCACCTCTCTGCCACCACCCAGTCCATCCTGACCGCCACCGCCGACGGAGCTCTGGAGGATCACAACCTTGAGGCTGCAATGGCGTCTTGCAGACCATCGACGGTGTACGTCGTAGATTTTGACGCTTACCGGAGCAGCCCCGCCCCTCCTCTGCAGGTCAAGGACTCTGCGTCGGTAATGGACATGAGCATCTCGCCACCAGACCTTCTGCAAACGGAGAAACTGCCCTCTCGTTCATCGTCGTCAGAGCATAAACAGGCGCTCCCACCTGTCGTGCCAGATGAACGACACGACCATGAAGACTACCCGACCACGATCGCCAGTAACGCGACCTACGCCATGCCACTTCACAAAGTAGGCCAGCCAGATGTCGCACACGAGATGCCTGACCAGCCAGAGGACATTATCATCAGAGACTTGGCACCGCAAACCAACTGCCCTGCTGACGGCACTGCTCGCTCCCGGGACACATCTTGTACACGTGACCCCTCATCAGGAAACGCCAGCTCGGCCCAACGTGACAACTGCACCCAACCTCACATAGTCCGACACTCGACAGTTACGCATGCTGTACTATCTTCAGAGCTGCGGCGGGACCAACGTCACCGTTTCGGGATAAGCCTGCCATCATGCCGAAACAGTAATTGCCACCCACCCGAGCAACTACCGATATTTCGCGAGAAGTCTCTTGGCCTAAAACTTCGAGTACTTCGACACTGCCAATTCCGTGCACGACAGGCCAATGGGAGAGATTTCCCTACAAAGTCGCAGCGTGGCCGAGGTCATCGTCCACCGCGGCACAGCCAGTGTCGCCCACCAGAGAAACTTCTAGCAGACCACCAAACCATGCTGAAACGGGGTCGGGGCCGATCACCACGAAACAGCCAGTGTCGCCCACCGGACACACTCCTGGCGGATCTTCTGACCGAGTGGCGCCGTGGTCTGTTCCGACCATCGCGATTCAGCCAGCCCCGTCCACCTGAAATGTTGTCGACATCTCCGCGCGCTTTGCAGTCATGGCCGAGTGTGATGACAAAGAACGACACGGGTCCGGGCGCGCGGGGAGCTGATCGAGGCAGAGGAAGAAGAGGATCAGATTAGAACAGCTGGCCCAGGAACGGGTGCTGTGTCCGTCTCAGTTCATTACAATATATATATATATATATATATATATATATATATATATATATATATATATATATATATATATATATATATATATATATAGTAACGGCGCCTCTGGAGCGAGAGAGCGGAGTGGTAGCGAGTTTCATTCCGTCCGGGAGTATGGCGGGCTCTGTGGAGTAGTTGACTGCCCACAAAGCAGATTTTCCATTTTCCACTGGCACCAGGCAATGCGGAATGACGATATTCTTTTTAGCACAGCCTGAATGAATGGGATCCACAGTGGCATCAAACGTGGCGTTTGTAGGGCTGGAGCAGGTCACTGGTACCCACACAACTGATAATGCTGGCACGGTGGTATCCTCAAAGACAGCAAAAGTACTTTCGTGGCCGGGGTTTCGTGGCCGGGTATATATACGTGTCACTTCAGCTTGGCACAGTACTGGCCGCGAGATCGAGCGGAGTCGCCACCTCGCGGCTTCTTACTGAACCGCGCCTAGTGTGGATTGCTCCATGCGTCGTCTGCTAGCCACGCTGTGCTTGCATGTGCGCGTACGTCATGCAGGTCCTCAAAAAACGGTTTGTTCCGTTGCGTTAGTGCAACTTTAACCGCCCGTACGTATGCCTGAAACGATGTAAAGATGCATTTGGCCGTGATCGGCTGTATATTGTACTGTATTAAGATCAGTGAGTGCACTTGTAGAGAGTGCTGTGTGTAGTGGTCGTACCCTCCGTTCACGACAGTTATATCAGTGTAGGTGCCGCTCTGTGGTTCAAGCGCATTCTAAAGTGCACTTGGCGTTGTCCTGAAGATTAGAAGTATTAAATTTCATGTGAATTTATTCTTTTAGCGGCTCGGTGGTAAAAAAAGGGCTCTCATGCACTTGCGCGTTGCGGTTTGGTGTATAACTTCGGGACTGTCGTTTATAGGTTACGCAACGAGCTTTAGTTGTGTATGGTCCTGGTCACACTACACATAAATATTTCTGTCAAGTCATGTCTGACACTTCGGTACCTAAATTGCCCCTAAAAAGAACATAATATGGAATGTACGGAAATCGCAAAACTGAGTTGCCTTGCGCAATTTTACCTTGGGGCGAAATTTATACAAAAACACCCGTGTACTTAGATTAAGGTACGCGTTAAAGAGCCCCGATGGTCAAAATTAATCCAAACGGCGTACTTTACATTTATGTCGTAGTAATTTCACGCGAAGCCGCATCTTCTTTTCTTTACATTATCTTGAGCGTTTGTGTTACGTTGTAATGGACTGGCGGAAGGCAGCGGGCATTATTCGCTTGAAGAAACATACTTTGGTCCCGTGAAATAACCGGGCCTTTGTTCCATTACTGCCTTGCAAGTAATTATTCGAAGAAAGTTTCGTGCTGTACAGTTACCTTTGTGTACTGTTACTGGAATAAAAACAACCGTGTGCGTGTTAAACACTTCTGTAGCGCTAAAGCGCTGTCAGCCACGTAGCTTTCCTCAGTAAACCTATCAACTGTCCTACATTGGAGAACTGAATAAGAAATGCGGATGAATATTTGAGCACACAGTGTACAAAGTGCTATTTGAACTCAGTGTGCAGGAATACGGGCTTTCTTTTTGTTGGGGGGTATCCAGATGAACAAGAAGTAAATACTTAATTCATTCGTGCTACAGCAGTGCGTAGTAGGTGCAACAAGAGCTGAACATGTGCAAATAAAACAACAAGAAAACGTCATGCACTGCGAAAACGCCGAGTGTTGCCGAAGGCGAGCAACCCCGTTCGTTGGCAGAATGCGCTTCTCTCACAAGTAATAGTTACGTTCGGCGCGCTTCGTTCATTAATTCGGGAATGAAGAGCGCACATATTACCAGAAAACTGCAGTCAACGCATTTTATTTGCCGAAAATCGGGTCAAATCGCTCACAACGAAGCGCTGTTGTGTGCGTTTGTATACGCGCCGACGACCGCCTACCCACACTAGCGCGGCGACGGTGCTGCCACCTGTAGCCCGATCTCGCGGCGAATACTTTAGTCCATGGAATGCATAAAATTCGCGTGTGCTCGAAGGCCCGACTTACGCCTTTTAATGAGCGGGTCCGAGTCCGGCCCGGCCCGCAGCCTCAAGCCCGGGCTCGGCCCAGGCCCGCGGCTTCAAGCCCGGGCCCGGGCCCGCACTTTCAAGCCCGAGCCCAGCCCAGGCCCGCCGGAAAACGCATCGGACGGCCCGGGCCCGGGCCCGTGCAGTGCTCTAAGCCATACATTGTCAACATTGTCGCGCTGCCGTCTACTACGCGCTGGAGCGAAATGATGAGCTCAGATGAAGAAGACGAGTTGGTTGCCATTGTACTTACCACTTCTCTATATATATAGCTGCTATTCAAGAGAAGCGGAAGGCGCAGAGGACGACAGTGGTGGGTTCGGCCAGCCTTACAAGAGCGCGATAAAATGGGTCATGCAAATGCTTTGTTGCCCCACCTTCGTTCGCGCGATTTGTATTACTACAGAGAGTGAGTGACGCAAAAGCTTCCGTTGATCAAGTAGTGTAAACATACGGTGCCGACATGACAGCTGAGTGCTATGTACTTGCTGTGTACTTACCAGTAGTCTTGTGCAATCTTTTTTCCAGATCTCCTTCTCGGCTTCCTTGTATCGTGGGTTGGTCTTATCGCAGGGTGATAACACCACAGTCGGTTCGCTCATGATGGAAGCCATTTGCACGGACTCGTCTCGCGCCCTGATTGGCTGCGGCCAAGGCGGCCAACCTTTCCGCGCGGAGAAAATCGGTCCGGGCGCAATCCTGAGAGGCGGCCGCGGAAATTCCGTTTTTGCGGATAATCCGCCTCTCCGCTTTCCGGATCCACGCTCTGTGTGAACGTGCCTTTACGCATAGAACTTGGCCGCCATGTTCGACTTTGATTTCGCTCACGTTAGGATGTCCCATTTGAACTTTGCAGTTCAGAGTCCTCTGCAAAGTCCACTATTTGTGAATGCCCTAAAATAACTATCTTTCTCTCAATATTCACACGCTCAGCGCAAAATGTACCATGCAAATGCATACCGTTCGGTAGCTTCGAAGGGTAAACAGTGCACCGCCACGGATTCTGGAAGCCGTAAGCGAAAACCTCGGGAAGCACGGACGGCGCCAAGCCCACAAATGGGTTGTCATCAGGTACCGCGTACTGTTGGCGCCCTCTCACGTCCAGCCGAAGAATCTTTCCAAGGAAGGAGTTACTGCGTGGAAAACTTAGTTGTAGCAAACGAACACCACACATGCAGCTGCATGATTTTCGGTCACAGGGCTTGCACCAAGGCCCATGATATATTGTTACGGGGAAAATGCAATACTGAGTCAGTAGCAAGCCACAGCACAGCTGATGATGATGATGATGATGATGATGATGATGATGATGATGTGCCTTTACACATGGCTCATACCCACAATGGGGGATTGGCCAATAATTGTAGATATGAAGATTTAAAACTACTAAGTTAACACAAAAGACAAGCAAACATAAAAAGAACTAGTGCAATAATTATTTCTACATTCAGCCCAGACTTCTCATCCTAACTAGAAATTAGAATAATGAAATTGATGTGGTACAGGACAGCTGACAGCACAACGCCGACTTCTTCACCTCTTTTGCATCTGCCTTTTCAGGGTATATCCCACTATGCCGTGTTAGCGTATTTAAAGACCACGCAAACAGTATAAATGCGGGCAGCTTGCACTTCCCAATTAGGCTTAATTAGATTAAATATTATTAATTAGCATAAGTAGGCCACGGCTACAGGAGACTCAAGTATCTAGGGCACGATGGCACATCAAACTTAATTAGTCTTAGTTAAGTTTAGTGGTAATTAGCACATATTAGACTTTACTGGGATTAATTATGTTCGTATCGGTCAGCAGTAATTAGTACCTTCATAAGCTTGGCTTGACTAGCATCATTGGGAATTCAACTTGGATTAACAGGGCTCAATAGGTGGATAGCAAGAGAGAGAGAGAGACTATTCGAAAAACAGATTTTTGCCGGCGTCTGTATACCGCTGGCATGCTACTCTGTGTAGGGATGGGGAATTGGATTGAATGTTGCTCTCGCAAAGGATTGTGGACTACTGAGCCCGTAAGGATAGACTTCCGGTTCGAGACGCCGTGTCGCCGTACGGGCATTCTTGCCGTCGCTTTCTACGTGTTCCACCGAGCAGTCACGGTGCATAATATTCACGAAACAAGAAACCTCTATAAAACGTTTTATAGAGGTTTATAGAGGTTTTAAACGTTTTAAAGACGTTTCATAGAGGTTTTGTGTTTTATGGGTACCTTGGAATGCTATGCAGCTTAGTTGCACAACAAATGCAGTCACTACGGGGCAGTTGTCAATGTAGGAGTGGTCATTTCAAGTGGCATGTTGTTTTGCAACAAATGGCGTTTTCGCGCATGTTTTTCGACATATAAAGATTTCCTGCACACAGTGCTGGACAGTATTGAAGATACATGTATCTTAGATACTATCTTAGATACTCCTTGAGTATCTTGTATCTGTATCGCGATTCGCCTCGCAAGACGAGTATCTCTATCTGTATTTCCGATACATTCATTAATGTATCGTGCATCTTAAGATACAAGATAGTGCGACACGGGATGCCGTGTCGATGGAAGGACGCATCCCAACGTAAAACATAACGACTGTTTATTAGCGTGGTAGCAGCAGCGGTGCGAGCATAGCGACGCTGCGCTCAGTCGGGTAGCGAAGGAATGATCATTTCCGAGCTTGGCAGCTTGGTTTTAAAGCCACCGTCGATGACGTAAGCCTCCGGTGACGCTGCGGTGGCGCTGTCCCTTATCGGAGACGTGGTGTAGCATGCAGCCGTGTCACGCTGGGCTAGCGAGTGACGAGCCGGAGGCTGTGCCGGTTTGTGCGCAGTGTGTCGCTACATCACCCCCCCGCGGAGTGCAGAGCCCTCAGGGTCTGTAGAAATCTGGGAGGCGTACCAGACGTCCAGAGCGTGTCGTGACCGGAGCGGGCTGCGGCGTCGGCGGCGGCTGTGGATAGATGCCTGTGGAAGGAGTGGTACTGCCCGGTTCATGCGAGGCGATGTATGCGGGCTTGAGCCGGTCAATCGAGACGCGGACGTCGTTCCCGTTCAGACGCAGAGTGAAGTTTTTGTTGTCGCGATGGACGACCGGGTAGGGTCCGCTGTAAGGTGGCTGGAAAGGCCTGCGGACGGTGTCATCGCGGAGGAAAGCGTGCGTACACGATGCTAGCTCCTTGAACACGAAAAGTGTAGGCTTGTAATGGTGGGCTGCAGGTGACGGGCGTAAGGCAGCCATGGTGCGTCGGAGTCGGGCGACGAAGTCGGTGGGATCTGACGTCGTAGCGCTGGATGGCAGTGCAGCGAGGAATTCACCTGGGAGACGGAGTGGTTCCCCGTACACGAGCTCTGCTGGTGTAGCGTGGATGTCCGGCTTGAAGGTGGCGCGAAGACCGAGGATGACGGCTGGGATGGCCTCGAGCCAGGTTGAGTCCGGGTGGCACATAATGGCTGCTTTGAACTGTCGGTGGGACCGCTCGATCATTCCGTTGGCGCAGGGGTGGTAACTCGTGGTCCTCAAGCGTTCGAAACCAATGGTCAGCCCGAGTAGCCTGAAAAGGTGCGACTCGAACTGTCGTCCTTGGTTGGTGGTTACGCGGCGGGGGACGCCGAAACGAGCAATCCAGCCGGTGAAGAAGGCCGAGGCGACGTCTTCCGCGGTGATTCCCTCGAGGGGCCATGCCTCGGGCCGTCGAGTGTAGCGATCGATGGCGGTGAGGCAGTAGCGATAGGGTCCAGCCAGGGGAAAGGGTCCCATGATGTCGAGGTGGACGTGCTCGAACGACCGGAGGGCTGAGGGAATGTTCCGAGTGGAGACGTGACGTGCCTGGTGACTTTAGCGCGTTGGCATTGAATGCAGGAGCGCGCCCACGTGCGACAATCCCGCTGCATGGAGGGCCAGACATAGCGGTCAGCCACGAGGCGTGTAGAGGCGCGTATACCGGGATGGCTGAGGTTGTGGAGCTGGTTGAAAAGACCACGGCGATGGGACAGCGGTACATAGGGCCTGCTTCGTCCTGTCGACACGTCGCAACAGATTGTGGTTGTAGACCCTGGAATGGGGACTTGTTGCAGCTGTAGTGAGGACCTGCCCTTGAGAAGTTCCTGCAGTTCGGAGTCCATAGTCTGAGCCTCGGCGAGGACGTCCGCTGTTATCTGCACAGAGCTGATGGCTGCTACACGTGAAAGCGCGTCGGCGACCACGTTGTCTTTCCCGCTGACATGTTAGATGTCGGTGGTGAACTGTGCAATGAACGAGAGTTGGTTCTGCTGTACAGGCGGGAGCTCGTCGCGACGTTGAGAGAAGGCGTAGGTAAAAGGCTTGTGGTCGGTATAGACCTTTTTTTCGTGGGCGCCGCCATATTGCCTAGCGGGCGGCGCCGTCCTTGGTCTGGCAACCCACTGGCGTGTGCGAAGCTCCGCGTTTCTATGGAAGATATACGTGCGGCTGCAGTTGCAGCCGGTTTATTTCGTTCTGGAGCAGAGAAATTCCTTTCAAGTGATGCGGTCTACGTAGGAAATGAATCTGTGAGACGTCCTGAAACGGTTTGATCCGTTCAGGGTCAATGATGTTAATATACGACGACGCGAACGTGTCGCAAGTGGTCGATATCATATATTTTCCGCACTGTCTGTTGGAAAACCACGTAATATTTCGACCTGTTCTAGCAGGGCAGCAAGTGCCGCCACTCTTAGCAGATACAATGATTTTTTTTCTTGGACTGTAATCTTTTAGTTTGTTTTTTCATTCACGGTGTGTTTATGCTGTCGCACCGAGTACCGCTCGTACATGCGGTTGTGCGTGAGCACGCAGTCTCGATTTCGTGGCGCGGGTGGCATCTGTTTGTTGCTCGCGAACAGTACCTATCTTGCTCCTTGAACTTTAAGGTAACCGCTTATTACTCGCTCGTTTATTGCCCACCGGTGTGGACGAAGCTACTTGTTTACAGGGATGTGCTGGTACATATAAAAACAATGCTGATGTTGACATGCCGGCGCGCTGCTGACATGCCGGCACGCTTCTTTTTCTTTTAAGAGTCGTGATACTTGAGTGGATTTCGGCGGCGATAAGATGAAGATGGTTAGAGAGTTTCTGCCGGTGAGGCACGAAGTGCTCCCGGGCTCGAGCCTTTGATCAGCATTGGAGGTGATTCGCGTTTTTTTTTTGTAACTTCATCTACCAGATGTACTGTTTTTGCAAAATTCCTGCTGTCGTTCGCAAAGCTAAGCAGCAAACTGGCAGTTGAAGAAACACTAGACAAGTGTAACAACGTGGTTTTCTATCGCGCGTAGAAGAAGATTAACTATGCTGCATATCATTGCGCGACCGGTCGGACGCTGTTCTTGACCACGTAAAAATGTGTCTTCCTGAGGTGGTTGTTCCACACGAAGTGACAGAACTCTGTTTTTTTTTTTTTTTTGCTATTCGGCTTTCATATGGCTCATTGTATACGATACACCCCACTGTCTTACGGAAGTTGTGACCTCACGACAGAGATCTTGCCACATCCTTTTCATGTAGCGTTCAGTGAATGTTCGGGTTTTGCAAGGCCGGTACGGAGCACAAATGAAATGTATGATGCCGGTTACCCCGCTGCGAAGTTAGGGATTTCTCGTCCGTGCTAATACCGGTATACATCAACTGCAGCGATCACCGTGTTGAGCCGAGCTACGAAGCTAATTGTTAGACCAAACACATCATATTAAAATATGATAATACAACGAAGCGAAAACAACTCAGGTGGGTGCTCGAGTGGTACTTGGATGTTCTGCACTTTACCGGACAGGGCCGTACTTGACCGCTTATGTTTGTTCGCAAATCTGGCCATATCCGATTGACATTTGACTGCGTGAAACACTGGGAATTCCGGATATATTGCGGCCCTTGCCAATTTATAACCTGTAACGTAACACAGACGATGTAGTGTATACCTTGAAGAGTGCACACAACCGCAAACACACCGCGCTTGGTGATGCACGTCGCATACTAATTCTGGCAGCAGTTTACTTTTTATAGTTCTTAGAACAACCAAAAACGGCACAGTGGTTTCCCGTTGACCTTTCGCTGGCTGACATCGCAATAAAAGTGAACAAAACCCGCAGGTCGACCTAAAACACGCAAAAATTGTTCGAAAACGGCACTCATTCAAGCATTAGCCCGCACACTCCGCGCCGTCGCGCACGAGCCAGAAAGGAGGAAAGCGCTGGTTGCCAGTCCGGTCCTCCTCGCCCGATACAACGGTCTATAGATGGTGCAATTCTGTGCTCGAGAACATGATGAAAGTGTTGTACTGCTTCGTCTATCGCCAGAAGTTCTCTGTAGGTAGGCTGGCAGAGTGTCCGGGGCGGTGGTCGTGGTTTCGTCGGCGGAACTGCTGGTTGAGGGGTCGTTTTCCGAGCTGCGGAGTTTCTTGGAGAAGAACGCCAAAGGATGCCAGGTGTTGTCCACGCGTTGCATGAGTGCGGCGCTGATGGCGAAGCCAGATGCGTCCGTGAAGAGTCCCAAGGGAGCGTCTGGCACGGGATGGTTGAGAAGCGTGGCGGTGCAGAGGGCGGCTTTGCATTCTTCGAACGTTTTCGCTAACGTCGGTGTCCACGCGCCGGGTTGGTTTCCTCGTAGGCCAGCCAAAGCATCATGGAGGAGAGCCTGGTAGTCGGCTGCGTGTGGCAAGAAACGCCTGTAGAAGTTCAGCATGCCAAGGAACGGCGAAGGTCTTTAGCGGTGGTGGGTTGAGGGTAACTTTGCAGGTGCGAGATACGTTGGGGCAAGGGCCGAGTTCCCTCAGATGAAACTTCGTGGCCAAAGAAGCGGACGACGGAAGCGCCTAGCGTACTTTTTTGGGTACTGACAAGTAGACCGTGGTCGTCGAGGCGTTGAAACAGCAGGCGAAGGTGCCTGTGGTGCTCTTCGGCGTCGCGGGAAAATACCAGTATGTCGTCAAGCTAAACGAAGCAGAAGACGAGGCCGCGGACGACTTCGTCGATGAAGCGCTGAAAGGTTTGTCCAGCGTTCCTCAGGCCGAAGCTCATGAAGGGAAACTCGAACAAGCCAAAGGAAGTGATGATTGCCGTTTTCGGGGCGTCATCCGGATGGACGGGTATCTGTGTGTAGGCCTTCACCAAGTCAAGCACGGAGAAGACGTGGCAGCCATGAATGCGATGGGCTAAGTCCTGATGTGATGGACGGGGTACCTGTCCGGGATGGTGCGTGCGTTGAGGGCACGGTAGTCCCCACAGAGCCGCCAGCCTTCTGTCTTCTTCGGAACGAGGTGAAGTGGCGAGGCCCATGGACTGTCAGAGCGGCGGGCGATTCCTTCGCGGAGCATGGCCTCGAACTCTGCTTTGGCTATGCGCATGCGGTCGGGGCAAGGCGACGGGCGCGGCAGAAACCGGGGGGCCTGAAGTAGCCCGGATGTAGTGCACGGTGGTGTGCTGCACATTGCGTGGCAGTCCGCTGGGGCGCGTCAATCCGGGAAATTCGGCGACGATGGCATGGTACGGCGAATGATTGTCGACACTGAGTACCTTGATGCTTGGCTGTTGGGCGGTCGTTCGCTGGCCAGGTGTGGAATGTCCCGTTGTCGCGTCGATGAGGAGGTCGTTGCGGCAGTCCGGAAGGAGGTTGTAGTGGGCCAGAAAGTCTGAGCCGATGATTGGCTCGGCGACGTCGGCGATGACAAAGTTCCAGTGAAGGTCACGGCGTAAGTTTCTGAGCTGGATGTGCAGGCGGAGCGAGCCGTACGTCTTGATTGTTGAGCGGTTTGCCGCACTGAGCTCGAAAGACGTAGGCGGACGAGGACCTTGGAGATGGGATCGCGGGTAGCAGCAAATGTCGGAACCGCTGTCGACAAGGAAACCGCTGCTTCGTGATTTGGTCGGTGACGAAGATGCGACGGCCTCCGGGTTGGCAGCTTGCGGCCGTCTCTACGAGCTGCCGTTGGCGTTTCCCGCATGCCCAGCGGAACAGGGTGGTCGACATTGGCGGGCTCTGTCCCCGAAGCGTCGGTGGTAGTAACACGGCCGTTGTTATCGTGTTGCAGCGACGAAGGGCGTTACAGTCGCGGCTTTGCGAGTGGCGGCGCTGATGCATCGGAAGACGTTCACCCAAGCGTTGTTGAATGCAGGTGATCTGTCGATCGATGTCGTCGATACGGCGTGCAAGCTCTGCGGTGTTCAGCGGTGCAGCGACGGCCTGGGTGGTGGGCGACAACTGTGGCAAGGAGACCTCGATGACGCGATCGGCAATCTCCGCAAGTTCGTCGAGAGGTAGCCCAACCTGAGCCTGCAGAATTGCCTGGACGTGCGGCGGGAGTCGTTGGAGCCAAAGCGCTCGCAGGAAGGAATCCTGGACTTGTATGTTGCCCGTGAGCGCACGCATGTTGCGCAGGAGCTGCGAAGGTTGCGCTCGGCAAGCTCTGCGGAACTGAAGTTGGCGACCTTACTGGTTTCGGGAGCGACAGGCGGCGGATAAGGGTAGTATTAGGTGTTCGTAGAGGTTGGTGTTGGTGGGTTGGCAAGTATAATCCGGACCTCGTTGGCGACGTGCGTCCAGGTGGGCGACGACGTAATTGTAGCGGGTCCGGTCTTGCGTTATATGCGCCAGGGAGAACTGGGCCTCGACCTGGACGAACCAGACTTCGGGCGAGTCCGCCCAAACGGCGGAAGCCTGACAGCGATACGCCAGGTGTCGCATGAGGCAGCGTGAGGGAGCTCTGTGGGAGCTCTGACGTCCTCAGCGGAGCCGGCAGGCACGGCCTCGGTTGTGGAGGCGTTGCGAGAGTGCTGGGGTCGCTGGGTCTGCAGTTCCTGTTGGAGCTGTTGCACCCGCTGGCGCAGAGCGGTAGGGCCTCTGGGTCGGCCATGGCGGTGCGGTCTGTTCGGTTTCCGGGTCACCAGATGTGGGATGCCGTGTCGATGGAAGGACGCATCCCAACATAAAACATACCGACTGTTTATTAGCGTGGTAGCAGCAGCGGTGCGAGCATAGCGACGCTGCGCTCAGTCGGGTAGCGAAGGAATGATCACTTCCGAGCTTGGCAGCTTGGTTTTAAAGCCACCGTCGATGCCGTAAGCCTCCGGTGACGCTGCGGTGGCGCTGTCCCTTATCGGGACTAGGTTACTGTATTGCTACCTTTAGGTAGCAGAGTTGCGCATAGGTCCGCCGTCTTGCCTGCCGTGGCATCCACGCTAAGCAGGAAAGCCACCTCTCTGGAATGTAGGTGCCGACGCGGCTGCTGTTGTTGCTGCTGTCCTCTCGACCCAGCGGCTCCGTACACCTTCTCGTTTGTTCATAACGCGTCGCTGGCGCAATGACTTTCGATTCGAAGAAAAAAAAAGAATGGAAAGCTCGGAGAAACAATAATTTGAGATGGAACAGGTGGAGATGGAACACCATCGCAAGTAATATTTTTGTTTTAAATGACAATTAGAGAAAGTGCGATGGTCACTATTCTGGACCAAATAAATTCAGCCTAATTATTCGCTTCACGTAGTTTTTGATGCAGCGCTTCAAAAGATTAGGTGAATAGCTCGAGAAAACAAGTGCTAAAGTTATCACTGTGTTTTACAAATAGTGCAAGCTAACGAGAATTTTGCGTACGTCTAGGTAGATGTGGCATACAATAAACACTCGGTCATGCTTCAAACTTTTATGCCGCACAGTGCTCGGAATGAATCATGCTGTTTCGATAGACCTGTAAGGTTCATATTCACATACATCGCTTCCTTCACAGAGTCACTCGCGCATATTTTTACCGCTTTGTCCCGTTCGATTTTTACTCAACCTTTGACCAGTGAGAGAGAAGCGATATATATCCTGTTCGTTGTTGCCGGCTTCTGACGTCTCATGCGCAGCCCACTTGAGTCGCGACGGACGACGGAGACAGACTGGCCACATGGAATCGAGAGAAGGCCTTTCCGTGCTCTTGTCGGTTCGTGCAGTGGGGACGCAGCATCCTGTCATTGTCGCAACTTCGCAACACTGAGTCAGAGCGCTGCGCCGCGCAGACGTTCGCAAAACGGACAGCAGAAGGCACCACCACAACAACGACAAACAATCCGAACTCAGCTGGACCGTCTTGCGCTTCGCCGGACGGCTTGATTTGGCTTGATACAGCGGTGGTGGCGCGGCGATCGCCAGCACCCGCGCGGCCGTGAAGTTGGCTTTCCCTAAAACGGATGCTTTTTGCGCACGTGAGCGCGCTGGGCGAATGGTGGCGCGAGCGGCGAGTTCTATCAGAGGCGCAACTCTGCTACCTAAAGGTAGCATATACAGTAACTCTATCGGAGACGTGGTGTAGCATGCAGCCGTGTCACGCTGGGCTAGCGAGTGACGAGGCGGAGGCTGCGCCGGTTTGTGCGCAGTGTGTCGCCGCAGAAACAACAGCGAGCGAAACAATTAACGGTGGCTGAACTACGCTTCTCAAGCTGGTACTGCTGCTACTAAGCTACTTGAATAAAACTAACGACAGTGACATTCTTTTATATATCTGCCAGAGTTCTCCAGCGAGGGCAGGCGATGATGTCAGCGCGTCCCTATTGGCGGAGCACAATCACGTGGTGGCGCTCCCGCGACCTCGACAAAAACAAGCCCGCGAAAGTCTACGAGCAGTCGAACTTCGTTTTTCCGCTATTTTTTCTTTCTTTTCGCTTGTGTCGGTGCCATGACACTTCCTTGTAAACCCTGTACTGTTCTACGACTCCAACGCGTACGGCACCTTTCGCGAAAATTTCGGTGCTCCTATAGTGTCGTTATCGAAGTTTCCCCCCTTGCGTAGTGCTTCGTTACGAAGTCTCAAGAATGCAATAATGGGATTTCTTTGCGTCTCGCGGCTTTCACACGACAGCGATTTAAAGATCTCGTGGATGTAAGTTTGACTTACATACGATGAGATTGACTTATATGCAAATGAGATTCTAACTGTCGCTCCACCGGTGCTGACGCTAGATGCTGTAAACGAGCACTTACGTAACATAACATATCTTGGCGTAGTGTATCTTTGTTCTTCCTGCTCAATTATTCAAGGGGTTATTTTGATCATAATTTGATTGTCAGCATGAGTACTATTCTTGCTGTCCTCCGTTCGCATCCCATTTTAAAGAAAGCCCGCGAAACATGACCACGTGACTGCCCTCGTTCGCTACCGTACTGCAGCGCTCTCAAACGCGCTTCGAGCGAAATAACCGGCGCGTGTGGACAATGGCGAAATGACCGGCCGCGGCTTTATGCATCGGCTTCACAGTGCGTCAACAATTCTGGCGACCGCACACGGCAAGGAAACGCCGTTGTCCTCGATATGCTGACAGTTCGCGCGCCTGTTGTTTTGCTCGAAGCACGTTTGAGAGCGCTGCAGTACGGTAGCGCATGAGCAGCGCAATCAAGTGATTTAATTTGATATTTCGTGCGTTTCTTTTAAAATCGGGAAAAAATTACCAGGCAGCATGTACTTACGCCACCACCAAAATTGGACCGGTCGTTCTGGAACGCCCTCTACGACCTGATGGCACCCACTTGGCCATAAATGAATATTAAAAATGCTGCATAATTGACTTCAGTTAACCAACCAATTAAGCGCAGTATAAAATATGGTATATTGAGCGCCACGTGACGGTAAACCATACTCCATTGGTTTCATTCAGTCGCGGTTAACCACTTTTTTAGATATTTGGTTCTATAGTTGCGTGAAACAACCTGTAAACGTATTACTGTGATTGATACGAACCGCCTTGCTATTTGACTAAAATATAATGGTTTTCTTTTTTTAGCTCACCGTAAAGTTTTTCGCTGGTGTAAATCACGAGATAGTCGGAGTTATAAGTGGCAATGGTGTGAATAGCAGTGGTATCCTGCAATGCTTTTTGCCACTACAATATGCCTCAGAAAATTCTCGACGGCACGATAGTCTCTAGGAGAAGAAATTTCAAAAGATTGCACGTTAGTGAATATGTTGCTAACGAACTGTTTACGCCAGCAGATAAGTAGAATATAAAATCATTGCAGTTTTAAGCCCTCAATGTAAACATGATGAGTCACCAAAAAATGTCGCTACCAGCGTTGTTGCTGCATTTCGGGTGATCCGGTATTGCGAAAACGGTAATACGCTTACGGACAAGGCAAAACTACGCAGCGGTATTTGCGCCATCGTGCGGAGGCTTCTTATTGACGTTCTTGTACTCAATGGCAACCCACTAGCTGGTCGGCAAGTAGAGAAGCGGCACCCATTAATTACAAAAGTGTCGAATAAGAACCATTGACAGTGCAGCGTATAAAGAGCCGTCATGTTAAGGTGAGTTGTTTCGGAACGAAACTAATATACTTGAGCAAGTAAGACAAAAATCTGGGACACAAACAGATCGTTTCTCAAATTAAACAAAGTTGGTCGCAGTTAAGAAAATTCCGAGTAAAGATTTTTATAAGCGTTTCCTGCTTCATTATATCGATTATAAGAGCAAATGTGCAAATGTATCGAAGTATGTTGAGATACAATTGGGAAGTATCGTATCGGATACAGTTATTCCGGAAGTATCTTGTAGTTGTATCTCAAATACTCCTTGTCTGGGTATCTTGTATCGTATCGCGATACAATTTCAAAGTATCTTTGCCCAGCCCTGCCTGCACATTATGGTGTCACGAAATATCCGTAAAACCTGTTTTCTATTTGCGAATCGTAAGATTATTTACTTTTCTGTTGCAAAGACACCACCTCGAGTTCGATATAGTGAATGGCAATAGTAAAATATTTCTTACCCTAAAAGTGAAGAGCCCTCGCAGTTTTCTGGCTTTTCTTTTACGCCTCTGAGTCTTACTTTACGTGAGATGTCGTTCCCTCGCGAACATCGTGTTTCAGTGCATGCGAAATCGGCACTTTACGCTGGCAAGTTTCAATGTATGCCAAATCGGCACTTGACGCTGGCAAGTCTCTCAAATAATAGAGACCCCATACCGCGCAACTTGCTGCTTTAAAGCAATGTCGATCGTTTTACGTCCTGAACGGTCGTTATCTTCCGCTGGCCTTAGTTCCCACGAATTCAACAGAGAGTAGGCAATTCATTATATGCAATGCAAGCATGCTGTATCGGCGTACTTGATCGGGCAGAGCCCACGCACTCCTCCCGGAAGTCCTGAAGCGGTCCCACACAGCACAAGCGTAATCTAAGATAGATCGGACGTTAGTTGTGTCTCAGCCTCAACTGGCATCTTTTTGCCTTTCTGCGCCTAGAACAGATCTTGCTTTCTTTGTGATGTGATTGACGTGGCGGCTCCAGGAAAGAACAGGTGTGAAATATACACCACGATGCTTGTGTTGCTAAATGTATAAGAGCCTGGTTGAATCTACAGCATAAAATGACTCATGGGGTGTCTTTTTCCTAGTGAAACACATGTGCACCGTTTCTTTAATTAATATACATACGCCACTTTGCACACCATTCAAAGACTGTCCAGATCGCTTTGTAAAGCAGTACCACGGCCGCTACATACAAAAAATTGGAGAGGGGCGAAGCATATAGGGAAGGGTGTTTCAGCTCCACTAACGTGAAACCTGTGGAGGGGCAAAGCTAGACCTGTGCGCCGCCGTCTGTTTTTGCTCACGCCGCTCGCGCCGCCGCCGAAGTTTCGAGAGTGATCACGCCGCCGCCGCTGACGCGCATTAATTGCAGCGCGCCGCCGTTATTTTAATGCGAACGGAAAATCGGGACAGAAAATATATCACTTCACCGGGGGAGCTCTTCTCGATGTGTCCATGTCTATCCATGGACTGTCTATTTCAGCAGCGCACCTCTTGTTTCCGGTTCTTCTTCCGCAATGTCATTTTGACGTCACGAAGCCTTCACAACTCTCGACACAAATGAGAAAGATGGAATGCGCTTCAACGCAACGAACGTCGCCCCCAGAGATCCGCTTTTGGGCGCCGTGAACGACTATGATCGCGTTAGCCATCGAATTCACCATTTGCAAATAGTGCGCGCCCTCTACCGAGCAGCGGCCGAAGCATTTTCGGCTAGAAAACAGTGTCCGAGCCGCCGGGCTGCCAAGCGGAAGCCATTGCTCGTGGGAGCTTAGTTCCTTTTTTTTTCTGATCTCTTTGAAGTGGTGATTTTTCTTGCACGCCTTTGCCGATGATTGAGGAACATGCAATCCCGTTCTCCTTTTCCGAGAGTGGGTGGACAGATGATTTCTTGCTGTGTACAGTGACAATTAATCGACGACGTTTGGCGATACCTCTATTCCAGAACGCACACCGTTCGACAGGCGCATCGCGGCTGGGCCTTGAAGGAAGAAAACCACGTTCGCAATGTGCTGATGATGTTGGAGACAGGTGAGTGGCGCTATGGGCTGGTTCGAGCGGCATGCTCGCCATCCATGAAGAGCGGTGTCTACGCCGTGTCCACGTGGTTTGACCGAGTCACAGGAAGCATCGCCGGAGCTCACTGTCAATGCGTTGCAAGGTAACCATGTTTTTTTTGTATACGCACCCGTTGGCGGTTTATGAATACAACCGCTGCCATTTACGTATAAAGTATGGGGAGCCGCAGGCCTTTCGAGCAGCGGGACAGGCTCATCGGGGGCGCTGCTCAAACGACCCGTACGCTAGCGTTTTTGTGGCATGCCCCCATTGAAATTTCTGAGAGCAGAGCATTGTGCCCCAGTTAGTTTGCCACGCAGGAACTTGTCGCGGTCGATCTCTACGTCGTGCCCAGTGTTCAACAAAGTATCAGAATAGTGCTGTGCTGTACTGCACCAATATTTTTTTCGATTGCGATCGGGCACTATGATCTGGGTGGCACAGTCGCGATCAGTAGCGCCAGTGCGGCGCTGGTACACGAGACAGATTCAGTGCGACAACAGGAAAGTTATGTCTTTAGCTCTGCACAGTGTATACGCATACAGAGAGCTTGGCTTTCGTGAGCAACGTGAAATGGTAAAGCAGGAGGTCACTCACCAATCGCTCCAGTGTCGTGAGCTTTTCGGATGCCTAGGACTGTGTGCCATCTTTCGCTTATACTTGTTAAATATGGCTTGCAGACTGTGCGAACATGTCAACATCGTGGCTGGACTGCTGTTGCTGCCTGCGGAAGCAGGACCACAGGGCCAGGCCAGCAAGCACTATACACAGACTTGCTATGCAAATGGATTGTTCTAGGAGAAGGTGAAAACATGATAGTCAAATGCATATTTCATTTTCAAATCAGAATTTATTGCATTCACCGGTACGTGACATTCCAGACGTACAGGCGCTCATAACAGCTGCAAGGGCATAAGTTATTGCAGCAGTTGTGGCAGATATAGTAAACCACATATGTGCTTATGATAAAAATATGCCACTATAATTGCTTGAGCTTCCATGCACCAACCGAGGTAGAAGTTTGTGTGGCTACGAATTTAACTGAAATACATATTGTCACGTACTAGGTGCTGCGGAAATGCGTATGGTATGACGAAGTTCATGAAGCTGGCTACATGTATACAAATACGTTCCCTGGATAGCCACATTACTAGACAGGATAGTAACTGCCACGCTTGCTCAGAGTGCACCTACAGAAGCTTCTGCAGTAAACCTGCAAGGTTTTGTAAAGACAATGCCTATTATGAAGTTCATGGTTGCATCACTGTAACTGGGAGTACATCTTAGACTGTGATATAGACAGAGTGAAGAGCTGGCATATGCTTGGACAAAAATTTTGCTACCTTCTCCACCCCGTTTTCCAAGGGGCTCCGAGCTGGAGTGCAGTTTGTGAAGGTTTAAAATAACAGAAATAAAGATTTCATTTCCTACATCTTCACAGACGTTGCATGTCTGTGCACATTGTTTATTTAAGGTCTTCCATGATCAGGATGTGGCAGTATCCTTGATCGCGCACTCTTATGACAAAAGCCTGTGGAAATCACTCTATTGAGACCTTACAAGTGTTACTGCACTTTGTCGCCATTACAGCAAAGAAACCAGTCCCGAGGCTGCCATTGGAGGACATTTCTTTCCGAAAGCATCTAATCAACAAGCCTGCACGGTCCAAGGTGAAACGAAACTACAGCCCTTCAAAGCCAAAGACAACGCCGAGTGAAGATATACTGTGATTCAAAAAAAGCTTGCCTGGTGCTCGCCCACACTGCAGGCCCTGCGTTACATATCTCTGTCAGTTGAAGTGGTCCCAAAGGACATTGAAGAAAAAAATCCGGCAGATCCCACGCCACTGTGGGAATCGATGTAATGCGAAGCAGCCAGCAAAGAGCTGCATACATCGCTTTGTTTATTTTTGAACCGAATGAAATCATTCATGCCATGGCATCTAGTTCACCATATATCGCATGTTGCCATGCACGCGTGCATGCACAACGTGGTATATACCATGCCAATGAAACGTATATTCTGGTATATACACTGCATGACCGAAGATTTATGTTCATCACGCACTCCTGTCATGCAATACCAATTTTGGTATATATCCAGTTATCTAAACGGCCGGAAGCGCACCATAACAGTGTCACGTAAATCATACCGTACATGACATGCATAACATAATTCGCATGTTAGGACCTGTCATTTATGTTCGTCATACAGTCACATCCCACAATACCAATTTTGGTGTATATCAAACAGGCGAAGTGGCCGCGAGTCCACCATGAGCGTGGCATGTAAATCATGACATACATGACATGCATGTCATGGTTTTCATGGTACCACCTGTTATCGTGTTCTTCATACAGTCACATCAAGCAATACCAATTTTGGTGTATATCAACCTAGCGAAACGGCCGCGAAGTGCGTCATGAGCATGGCATGTAAATCATGGCATACATGACATGCATGTCATGGTTTTCATGGTACCACCTGTTATTCGTGTTCTTCTTACAGTCACATCGCGCAATACCAATTTTGGTGTATATCAACCTAGCGAAACGGCCGCGAGTGCGTCACGAGCGCGGCATGTAAATCATGACGTGCATGACGCGCGTGTCATGATTTGATGTTACCACGTGTCAGTTATGTTCGTCATGTCGAAATGTCTCGTCATACCAGTTTTCGTATATATCCATTCATTTAAAACGGTCCGCGAGCGCCCCGAGACCATGTCATGTAAATCATGCCGCACACGACATGCGTGTCATATTTCCACGTTAGGACCTGTCATTATGTTCGCCATGAACTCTTGTCACATCATACCAGTTTTGGTATATATGAAATTAACGGAATGGCCGCAAGAGCCCCAAGGCCATGGAATGCAAATCATGCTGTTCATGACATGCATGTCATGATTATTGTGTTATGACCTGTCATTTATGTTCGCAATACGGTCATGTTATTCCATACCAATTTTGGTATACATCCGATTAACGAAACGGCCAGGAGAGCACAAAGTCGTAGGCGGCTAGATAGATACGCTCAAACTCGCAGAAGTTCGCTAAGAAATGCTTCGCATTTAATAAAACAACAGAATTGACGTTTCGGCGCCCAGTACGGGTGCCTTGTTAACAATGAACTAATGCATGGTGGTGTTTATTATATATGCGTCCAAAGGCGCAATGCGCTCACGTATACCTCAGGGAGTGGATCCCATGTCCGATTTATCGTGTTAGTAGTAGATTGTATGCAAAAAGATTCTATGTTCATGCAGGATGATAACTTTTTCTCTTTTTTTATGACAACAGCCGATTGCCAATCAAGACAGTGTCCAGTTTTTTCACTATGCTCTCTCAGGGCGTTCGAAATCGTGTGCCTTTTGGCTCCATCATTACGGTGCTGCTGCACTCTTCTTTTAAAGTTTCCAGTCTCGCCTATGTAGTACGCCTGGCAGTCCTGGCACGGAATTTTGTAGATGACGCCAGGGTACCTTTCCTTTTCAAGGCGGTCTGACTCGAACAAGTTGTTGTTTCAGCTTGCTTGAGGGGATGTGGCAGACTTGCACTTCGTAATCTTGGAATATTCTTTAAAGAGACTCGCTCACGCCTCGTGCATGGGGAAGTGAAGCCCGCATCTTCGTTGTCGTTGCCCTGGCAGAGGGGTAAGCTGCGCGCCTTTCTTCAGTTTTTATAAAACGACTGGGGCAGCCATTGCCGATCAAGTCCTGCGTCACTCTCTTAAACTCAGCTTTGCGTGCGTCGGATGTAGAACACATGTCGGTATGCGCGGTGAAACAGTGTCGATGCAACATATTGTTTTTGTCCAATGGGATGGGCCGAGTCGAAGTGGAAATATTTCTCTGTATGCGTAGGCTTTCGATAAACGCTTGTTGAAAGGCCGGAGCAGTACGTGCGACGTCAACGCCCAGAAAAGTCAAGCAACCGTTGACTTCTTCAACGGTGAACTCAATTGTGCTCTGGAATCGGTTGAGGTGTTCCAGAAAAGAGACGACGTCTTCACGGCGGATAATGGAAAAAGAATCGTTTAGGCACCGCAGGAAGAATTTTGGTGCACGCTGGACCGTTGCAAGGGCTTTTTTTCTTCAAGGGCTCCGACGCTACCATTGCCCTTCCGAACACTTGCTTGTAGAATGATCCATTAAACGAAAAGTATGTGTTTTGCAGGCACAATCCAAAAGACGGCACACATCGTCGGCCTCCGACGCGGTACGCGCAGGCAGCGAGTCGTTGTTCTTCAATGTTTGATCTGCAGCAGTCAACAGCATAGTCTACTGGTATGCGTGTGAACATAGACTTGACGTCAAAAGAGACCATGATGTCCTCGCTGTCTAAGGCCACGTTCCGAATCTTGTCAACGATGTCAGCGGAGTCCTTACGTACGTCGACGTTCATCCTACGAGGGGGCGTCGCACAGCATGAAGATAGCCAGAAAGGCTTTGCAACGGGGAGCGCATCTAGTCTACAATCAGCCACAGCGGGACATTGGGTTTGTAAACCTTGGCAGGCCGTATATATTGCCACGACCACTTCTTCTTTTATTTGATGTGTTCGAGTTTGACCAGCAAGGACGGTTATCAACGCTCGACGCTGGCCGCGAAGCAGTGTTCGAGAAGCTTCACGATTTTAGTAGATCGTTTGTTAAGATTGCGCGCCGCACGAGAATGTTCCAGCTTTGTCGAGAGATAACGCCGCCACCAGGATATTGCTGGAAAGTTCCATAGCGCCTGTATAAAAGCCGACGCGCTTGACCGCTTGTCAGTTGATCGACGGTCGACGCTCTGCTCGCCGCTATCAGTGCATACCGTGTGTATTGCTGTAAATCAACTTTCCGTTTCCCGGCCACAAGTTCGGCCAAATAAACAGTTTCCTCTTGAAAACGCCGACTGCTGTCTTCGTCGACGTCACGACCACGTGACATCTGGTGGAGGTGCTCCTTCTTCCATGATCCGGACGCCCCCGCGAAGCGCTGACCCAAGCCCAAGCCGAGACGAGGACTACGACAAAGAAAACCCGGATCGTCGAACAAGCCGCAGGCAGAAGAGACTACAGCCAGAGTGCGGGCTCCTTCCCGAAAAAACCAGGCAGCCCCAGATCCCAACATCGACCGTAACAACGATGACCGATCCCGTGCAGCCTGCACCGATCCTTCTCCTGCAGCCCAAGGAGCCGCCAACCTTCCGCGGATCATCACTCGAAGACCTGGAAGCTGGCTTGAAGCCTACGACCGAGTCGCCCTTTTCAATGCTGGACCAGCGAAGACAAGCTACGGCATGTGTATTTCGCTTTGGAAGACGCCGCTCGGACCTGGTTCGAGAACCAAGAGCGAAGCCTGACAACGTGGGACATTTTTCGCGCCAGGTTTCTCGCCATATTCACGAGCGTCGTCCGCAAAGAGAGGGCTGAGGCTCTGCTCGAGATCCGCGTTCAGATGCCGAACGAAAACGTGGCACTCTTCAAGGAAGAGATGACCAGGCTGTTTCGCCACGCAGACCCTACCATGCCCGAAGAAAAAAAAGTTCGCCTTCTCATGCGAGGATTAAGCAAGCTCTTCGCTGGGCTCATGCGGAACCCACCCAAGCAGTCCAGGAATTTCTTTCCGAAGCCACGACCATCGAGAAGACGCTGGAAATGCGAACCCTCACAATCGCCGCACATTCCAAGACAGCGCAGCAGTTCATGCCCTCGGCTCCGACGACTTGCGCGAAACGATCCGAGCCATCGTGCGAGAGGAGCTGCGAAAGCTCGCACCTTTTGCACAGCCCGAAGTGACGTCGATTGCGGACGTTGTACGCGAGGAATTCCAACAGTCACTGGGTGTTCCTCAGCCGGCACCGCCGCAGCTGCAAGCAATGAGCTATGCTGCTGCAGCCCGACGCAACGCCCCCCCCCCTCCTCGCCCACGTCAAGACGCCGCGCCGCACCAGCAGTTCCGCCGCCAGGCACCACCGCCGCCACCACCGACGTCATACGCACGCCAGCCGGCCAACGATCCGCGCCGAGGAAGACCGACGTTTGGCGCGCCCCCGACCATCGTCCACTCTGCTACCACTGCGGAGAAGCCGGTGTTATGACTGGCAGTCGGTGGCGAAGCGGCTGACCATGAGAATCGGCGGACGAGGCGTTCCCACACTGCTAGAACACCTGCATCCTTCCTGGAAACGAAATTCCTGGGACGGCGAGGTGACCAACAATGGGCAGAATCTCGGCCTCAAAGTCTGGGACGGCCAGGCCGGAGACAATGGGCCACCTGGGCTTGGCTTGGTACGCTGCCGAAGCCACCTGACGGGTATGTTTGGACGGGAGTCTCCGCAACCTTTTGCTGCCTTCGGGGAAAACACTGCAAGAGCAAGCGGCACGTTCTTGCCTTCGGGGAAAGAACTGCAGGGTCAAGCACGAGGAACCTGTTGTCCTGCTTCCCCCACCTGCGTGCCGTCAACCGCCGGACTCTTGCTGCTTCAAGTGTGCAACGACCCCTCCGCGACAGTGAAATGGACTGTGCCATGGTGGGAGGTGTCGTGTGTGTGATTGGTGGTCATCAAGAAGGAGGAGCCAAACTGAGGGGTTAAAACGACGGTGCTGAGTGAGAAATGGGGCTCTGAGCCCTCGGTAACAGGCTCATCCAATTCGCTCGTCACTGAAGTCTTTCCTTGTAACGATGTAATTGAGTGTACGAAAAGGGCCAGTAAACTTGTTATTGTTTTCCCATTTTGCTAGCATCAGTTCCTCAACCCGGAGACTCGACTACGCTACCAAACGGAGTCCGGGTACGACGCTGCCCTATCGTAGCAACAGCATGGTTGCCGAGGAGGGATGGATCCAAATACCCAGGCACGACACCGGCCACACCTACCGCCGCTGCCATTATCGACAGATGGGACTGCGTGGGTTCGCCGTCGATGCGCCGCGTCCACAGCAGGGTGAACGACCACGTGACATCGCCGATTATCTGGCAGGAGCGCAGTGGACCCCCCGAGGACCTTCCCGATTGCCGTCGCCAGGCCGCTACGCCTCTCCCCAACGCCGACCATGCACTGGCCCAACCCGGGGCCGGTCACCTAGCCCGCATCCGGAAAACTAAGGGCAGCAACCGATGGAGCTGCGGTTGCTGTACGACGAAATACCGAAGACCCTCCGCCGCCGACGCCGCCGCCACGACGAAGGCTTCAGGACACGACGCGAACCCCTGACGACGAAACCTCGCGGACCGAAGTAGACCTGACGACGCAGCGTGGAAGCAGCGGAACAAACCGACGTAGCCGTGACCCGACGCCACGACCTAACTGCAACGCAAGACGACGAACTAGCGACCTCGACGTTCTTATCGACGGCCACAGCGTCACAGCCCTCGTCGACACCGGAGCCGACTATTCTGTCATCAGTGGACCGTTCGCCACGAAGCTGAAGAAAGTTAGGACAGCCTGGGAAGGCCCCAAAATCCGGCCAGCTGGAGGTCACCTCGTAACGCCGGAGGGAATCTGCACAGCGAGACTCACCATTAACAACCGGATTTATCCCGTGAACTTCGTAATCCTGCCGCGTTGCTCGAGAGATGTCATCCTTGGTATGGACTTCTTAGGCCTTCATGGTGCAATCATCGACCTGAGGTCTAAGTCAATAACACTGTCCACGCAAAAGGCACTACCGCCGCACACTCCGCCAAGAAAGCACGCCTTGAATGTGCTGGAAGACCAGGTCACCATTCCCCCTCGCTCAAGCGTCATCATTTCCGTCGGCACTCAGAAATCAGCAGACCTGGAAGGCGTTCTTCAAGGCGACCAGCACCACTTGATTAACCGCAAGATTTGCGTCGCAAGAGGAGTAGCAGAGCTGCGGGCAGGGAAAGCAACAGTTATGCTCACGAATTTCAGCAACGAGTACAAGCACGTGAGCAAAGGTACGACGGTCGCCTACATCGAAGAAATCGTAGAAGCCAGCAATGGTTTCGGCCTCACCGATTCTCCCGAGCCTACTCCGACGAATAAAGTGCCGCAACCAGCTTTCGACATCAATCCCAGCCTTCAGAAGCACAAACAAGAACAGCTCAAAACCCTGCTCTTGCAATACAAGGACTGCTTTTCGTCGTCGTCAAGAATTCGGCAGACTCCCGTGGCAAAACATCGCATCATAACAGAAGAAAGCGCCAGACCACTCCGTCAGAGCCCGTACAGAGTTTCGACGCGAGAACGCGAGGCCGTCAAGAAACAGGTCGACGAAATGCTGCGCGACGACATCATCCAGTCGTCGAAGAGTCCGTGGGCATCCCCGGTGGTGCTAGTGAAGAAGAAGGATGGGACTCTACGTTTTTGCGTCGATTATCGTCGCCCGAACAGTCACGAAGAAGGACGTGTATCCCCTTCGCCGGATAGACGACACCCTGGATCGATTACACAACGCAAAGTACTTTTCGTCGATGGACCTCAAGACCGGTTACTGGCAAATAGAAGTCGACCAGAGAGACCGAGAAAAGACTGCTTTTATAACACCAGACGGCCTGTTCGAGTTCAAGGTCATGCCCTTTGGTCTTTGCTCGGCACCTGCGCCTTCTCAACGGGTTATGGATACAGTACTAGCCGGCTTGAAGTGGCAGACGTGCCTCGTGTACTTGGACGACGTCGTTGTGTTTTCCTCAAACTTCGACGAACACCTTCGGCGCCTTGAAGTTGTACTTCAAGCAATCAAGACCTCCGGACTCACCTTGAAGCCTGAAAAGTGCCGCTTCGCGTACGAGGAGCTCTTGTTCTTGGGTCACGTGATCAGCAAGGATGGTGTTCGCCCGGACCCGCGGAAAACAGCTACCATCGCTGACTTCCCGATGCCCACCGACAAGAAGGCCGTACGCCGTTTTCTCGGCTTGTGCGCCTATTACAGACGTTTCGTCAAGGAATTTTCACGGATCGCCGAGCCACTGACGCAACTCACGAAGGCCGACGTCGAATTCAGGTGGGAAACGTCGCAAGTTCAAGCATTTCAAGAAATGAAACGACGCCTGCAGACGCCTCCCATACTTGCGCGTTTCGACGAATACGCCGATACGGAAATCCACACCGACGCAAGCAGCGTAGGACTCGGCGCCGTCCTTGTGCAAAAGACCGACGGATTCGAAAGGTTCATCAGTTATGCTAGCCGGTCGCTATCAAAGGCAGAAATCAACTACTGCACAACAGAAAAGGAGTGCCTGGCCATCATCTGGGCTACATCGAAGTTTCGCCCCTACCTTTACGGCCGGCCCTTCAAAGTAGTGAGCGACCACCACGCCTTGTGTTGGCTAGCTAACTTGAAGGACCCTTCAGGTCGCCTCGCACGGTGGAGCCTACGACTTCAAGAATTCGACATAACCGTCGTTTACAAGTCCGGAAGAAAACACTCTGACGCTGACTGCCTGTCCCGCGCCACCGTCGACCCACCGCCGCAGGACGACATGGAGGAAGGATAACTGCTTCTTGGGAACCATAAGTGCCGAAGACTTCGCCGAACGACAGCGAGCGGACCCAGAACTCAGGGGCCTTGTGGAATACCTCGAGGGCAGGACCACCGTTGTTCCCAAGGTATTCACGCGAGGACTGACGTCGTTTTTCTTGCGCAACGGTGTTCTCCGTAAGAAAAACTTCTCGCCGCTTCGAGCCGATTCCCTTCTCGCAGTGCCCTCGACATTGCGACCAGAGGTCCTCCAGGCTCTGCATGACGACCCGACGTCTGGACACCTGGGTGTTTCTCGCACGCTCGCAAGAATACAGGAAAAGTACTACTGGCCGCGCCTTGTCCCCGACGTAACTCGCTACGTCAAGACCTGCCGGGACTGTCAGCGGCGCAAGACACCGCCTACTAGGCCAGCCGGACTTCTGCAGCCTATCGAGCCACCTCGACGGCCGTTCCAGCAAATTGGGATGGACTTACTGGGGCCGTTCCCGACGTCCAATACTGGAAACAATGGATCGTCGTAGCTACCGACTACCTCACCCACTACGCCGAGACAAGGGCCCTACCCAGAGGCACTGCCGCCGAGGTAGCGAAGTTCTTCGTTGAGAACATCCTCCTGCGTCATGGCGCCCCAGAGGTCCTCATCACCGACAGAGGTACGGCGTTTACTGCTGACCTAACTCAGGCAATACTGAGGTACAGCCAAACAAGCCACCGCCGGACCACAGCGTACCACCCACAGACCAATGGCCTCACCGAGCGGCTAAACAAGACCATCGCCGACATGCTGGCCATGTATGTCGACGTCGAACACAAGACGTGGGATGCCATCCTTCCGTATGTGACCTTCGCATACAACACGGCCATGCAAGAAACGACGCAAATGACGCCGTACAAGCTGGTCTACGGAAGGAGCCCGGCAACGACGCTCGACGCAATACTACCAACCGCCACCGACGAAGACGATCTCGACGTTGCCGCCTATTTGCAACGCGCCGAAGAAGCTCGACAGCTCGCCCGCCTGCGCATCAAGAACCAGCAGAGGGTCGACAGCCGTCACTATAATCTTCGACGACGCCACATGGAGTACCAACCCGGTGACCGTGTGTGGGTTTGGACGCCGATACGTCGACGTGGGCTCAGTGAAAAAACTTCTTCGGCGATACTTCGGCCCATACAAGGTGCTTCGACGTCACGGCGCTCTTGACTACGAGGTCGTCCCGGACGGCATTACGAACTCCCAGCGACACCGCGCCCGACCTGAAGTCGTCCATGTCGTGCGCCTTAAGCCGTTTTTTGCGCGTTAACTAACCTGGAGACTTTACTTTTCCTTTGTTATTGTAATTTATTTGTGTATGCACTTGTTTTTTAACACGAAAGTGTTTTTGTTATTGTAATTTATTTGTGTATGCACTTGTTTTTTAACACGAAAGTGTTTTATGCCGGGGTCCACCAAGTACATCCGTCACGGATATGACGTTGATAAAATGGATGCCAACGGGTGAGAAAGAAAAAAACCAAGAAAAAGATACCCCGCTGGGAATCGAACCCACGACGTTGCGGCCGCGACGGCAAGCGCCCGACGCCCTACCGAGTAAGCTAACTCGGGAGATGCTAGACACGGCGCGAACGCGCCTTATATCTTTCACACATTCTCTTTCGCGGCAGGCGGAGCGGGGCGGTGCCGCCGTCTGTGAGGCGTGAAAAGAAGTAATGCTTCACGATCGACACTTACTAACGCTTCCACCGAGATTGCACGCGATATCGGAGGTAATGGTTAAAGCGTCTCGATACCAGAGAGGTAGACTGGCCGCGCTGGCGTCGCCGAGGCAGCCTTGACGCAGTTACGTTCTTTGCCTTTGGTTTCGTGTTAGTGTGCGTCGGCTCATCGGAGTAGTGCGGCTTCCACGTGCACCAACGGGATTTCTCCGCGGCCGACTGCTTCAATTGCGAGAGCACCAACTAACAAAACTGCTGCAATATGCGTTGCAGAAAGGACGCGATTTCGACGGGCGAATGTCGTGCCTTGGTGGAGCGAGAGCAGCGCCTGCGAGGCAGAGGCCAGCGAGACGCACGCGTTTGTGGCCCAGGCTACGAATCTCTACCTCCCTTGTTGCTGAAGCGCAGTGTGTGTTATGTATGCATGAGCAAGGCGTCGGTTACCCATTACTAGAAAGCGCGCACCGTGCGTTTCTCTCCTTAATTGACAACGCTTTGAGGAAGTGCATACCGGGTACCAATGTTGATTATGAGCTTGTTGATACATCCTTACGCGGGATTCACGATTCGCTGTGTTCAAATATATATTCACCCCGTCAGCTACCACAACGGTTTAATCATGATCATGGGCGTTAGTAGTCGCGATAGA
This sequence comes from Rhipicephalus sanguineus, assembly GCF_013339695.2. Classification (NCBI taxonomy): domain Eukaryota; kingdom Metazoa; phylum Arthropoda; class Arachnida; order Ixodida; family Ixodidae; genus Rhipicephalus; species Rhipicephalus sanguineus. Next base: position 29,919 of record NW_023614403.1, read on the forward strand.
GACATGCTGTCAACATGGGTGCATCCACGTCAAACGGTGCCATAGCTGCCAAAAACGAATTGACATTGTACAAGCTCTCATATATCACTACACAATAAGCACTACTTCTGTGGAGACACGTTTCACTTTCGTGTTATACCGATTCCTATGACGGAGGGATCAGCCATGTTTTTTTTCCTTTCCATGTTCTGTTGCAAGCATCGGGACGATGCTTTTTCAGAGAGGGGCAATGCCACGCCCGCTTCTTCTTTTATTTTGATGTGTTCGAGTTTGACCAGCAAGGACGGTTATCAACGCTCGACGCTGGCCGCGAAGCAGTGTTCGAGAAACTTCACGATTTTAGTAGATCGTTTTGTTAGATTGCGCGCCGCCACGCGAATGTTCCAGCTTTGTCGAGAGATAACGCCGCCACCAGGGATATTGCTGGAAAGTTCTATAGCGCCTGTATAAAAGCCGACGCGCTTGACCGCTTGTCAGTTGATCGACGGTCGACGCTCTGCTTGCCGCTATCAGTGCATACCGTGTGTATTGCTGTAAATCAACTTTCCGTTTCCCGGCCACAAGTTCGGCCAAATAAACAGTTTCCTCTTGAAAACGCCGACTGCTGTCTTCGTCGACGTCACGACCACGTGACAATATTGCAGGAGCCAAGCCGGTGTAACACAACAGCCTGTTATACAGATGCTTCTTTTCACCTCCGTCTCAATGAGTTCGACGTCATCGCACTCCAGGAGGCCCGTGTGTGCGACAACGAGTGCAGACTTCCTGGGTTCACCGCGTACCATTGCGGCGCGCGTTGTGAGGTGCGCGGCTGCGGGCTAGTTGTGTGCAGTGACAGTACACATCCGCCCGCTCGCCCGCGCGCTTCTGTTTACGTGCGCCGCGAACTCGCCCACTGTGCTATTGACATCACCAGTGTTCTGTGCAGTGGGGTTGAGGGTGTCGCGGTGAAAGTGCGCGTTGGTGAGTGCGACACAGCAGTCGCCAGTGTCTACGTGCAGCCGTGTCACCGGTGGGACACGAACATTGTGGTCCGGCTTGCGCGGCTCGTCGGAGCAGAGTGTGTCATGTGCGGTGACTTCAACTCGCACCACAGAACGTGGGGAAACGGCTACACGGACGTTAGAGGCAGGGACCTGTTGGACTCGATAATAGAGGCCGGTCTCATCATCCTCAACACAGGCAGTCCGACGTTCGTCCGTCGCGGTGTCACACGCACTGCTATCGACCTCTCGATCGTGAGCGGAGAGTGCAGGTACGAGTGGAAACGGTGCGCGGGCACTTGGGGCTCCGACCACTACCCTATCTACCTCGAACCTCTCGATCGACGTCGTGTGGCCACGCGCAGCTACATCGTGACGGACTGGACCCGGTTCCGTGAACTTTCGGCCGCTTCCCCACCTTCGGGAGCAGCGTTCTTCACGCATGTGTCGCGCTGCGTTGAGGCAGCATCGCGTAAGTGCGTGGTGCCAGTGGGAACGCCTGTGCCAGACATCAAGCTCCTGAACCTCCGGGCGGTGCGCCAGAGACATCAACGGCGCGCCACCAAAAGCGACCGGCCGGAGCTGTGGACACTCTACAACCGCCTCGATGCCGTGTGTCGCCGGCACGCTAAGCGTCGACGTGATCAATCGTGGGACAGCTTGTGCGGCACGCTCGAGGACCCGCGACGCTCGGCAAAAGCTTGGCGGATTTTTGGTGCCATACTCCGGCCGGTGGCTACGCGTTTCCGAGCCCTTGCAATTGCCGTTGCCAGGGGACTGTCATACCAGCAGCTGGCAGAACTGCTGGCCGACACTCTGTGCACGGTGGTTGCGGGAGATGCAACTGGCATGCCGGAGCAATTTTAAAGACCCTAGTTTCTTAAGCTGCGCTGAAAATGCGACTGCGCTGAAACTTGTCTTCCTCCGTGCCCTCTGCACAAGCTCATGTTGTGTTTCGGTTCAGTATTGCATTGTACGAATGACAGGGGGCGCCGCTCTGGCATTCCTGTTTTACCCAGGCGACGTGTAAATAAGAGTTTGTGGAGAGTACTCGTTGAGTGCGGACGTTTCTTCTCCTTCGGCGCATCGCGCCAAACAGCGTGTTCGGGCTGGCCGGCGTCCCCACCGGTCGCGTTGGTCACCGCCGGTCTTCGCCTGCCGCTGCGCCGGGACTACCAGCCCGCAACACAGCACTCATGTCTCCCGCCGTATTGCCGGATGGCGTCCATACCTCACGCAGCGCCTCTTCTATCGTCTTTAGACGACATTTGCAGCGAAGCACGCAGATACGCGGCCAATTTTTATAGCCCCAGAAAAGCGTGCAGGAACGTTACGACATCCCGTATCGTTGTGACACTTCATCGCAAGCCTGTCAAAGCATCGAAGAATGCCTGGGTGCTGGTTTTTCGGGTGCACCAACAGGCGGGAATCAGGCAAAACCCTCTTTGCTATTCCCAGAGGGAAAAAGGACGCCAAGCGACGGGCTGTGTGGCTGCACAGAATACGGCGGGAAAAATTTGTTTTTAAGACTTAAACCCGCCTTTTTTAGGTAAGCGTTCCACTGAGCATTCGCGAATGTTTTGGGGAACGCTTGCGTCTCCCTTACACTAGTGCAGGTTGTTTCGCGTGGTTGCCGCAGAAGGTTCATGCACAATAAGGTGCCGGTCAGCTCTTGATTATATTTCGCGTAAAATTTACGACTTTGGGCTCACATAAAACGATCAGCGCACCATGAAAACTAACTGCTACAGATTGGTACTGCGTGACGTGACTGTATGACGAACATAAATAACAGGTGGTGACATGGAAGAATGGCACGCATGTCATGAAGGCATGATTTACATGACATGCTCATGGTGCACTCGCGGCCGGTTCGCTGCTTTGATATGCCCCAAAATCGGTATTGCGTAACGTGACTGTATGACGAACATAAATAACAGGGGTAACATGAAAATAATGGCACGCATGTCATGAAGGCATGATTTACATGCCATGCTCATGATGCTGTCGCGGCCGGTTCGCTGGCTTGATATATGCACCAAAATCGGTATTTTATGACGTGACTGTATGACGAACATAAATAACAGGTGGTAACATGAAAATAATGGCACGCATGTCATGAAGGCATGATTTACATGTTACCACCTGTCACTAACGTTCGTCATACAGAAATATCTCGTCATATGAATTTTGGTATATGTTCATTTGGTGAAACGACCGCGAGCGCCCCGAGGCCATGTTCTGTAAACCATGTTTCACATGGCATGCCTGTCATGATTTCCATGTTATAACCAGTAACTTATGTTCTTCATATACCGTTGTCACGCCATACCAATCTTAGTGGTATCAAGCTAGCGAAGCGGCCGCGAGCGCACCATGAGCGCGGCATGTAAATCATGCCGTACGTGGCAAGCATATTATTATTTTCATGTTATCACCTGTAATTTATATTCGTGATACAGTCATGTTGTGCCATACCAAATTTGGTGTACATCCCATTAACGAAATGGCCAGGAGAGCACGAAGTTGTGGGCGGATAGATAGATAGATAGATAGATAGATAGATAGATAGATAGATAGATTAGAATAGATAGATAGATAGATAGATAGATAGATAGATAGATAGATAGATAGATAGATAGATAGATAGATAGATAGATAGATAGATAGATAGATAGGATAGATAGATAGATAGATAGATAGATAGATAGATAGATAGATAGATAGATAGATAGATACGTTCAAAGTGGCAGAAGTTCGCTAAGCAATTATTTGCATTTAATAAATGCCGACAGCCGAGCTCGTAAATACCGCACAGTTCGCATTTCTTTATCGCGTTATACGCGTGTGTGCGTGTGCAGACAAGTGCAAACTGCCGCTATTTCTTTTCTAATCTGTTAGAGAACGAAGGTACGCTTCATTCAGGGCTGCAAAAGCGCACGCAATGGGCCAAACATGCGTTACTCCCTGTGAAATCAACACCGCGCCGCCGCAGCTTCGGCCGCGCTGGACCAAATATGGCGGCGGGCAGGACGTTCGCGGTACTTTTCCCGTTCAAGTGACTTTACGCCCTTCGAGCCCTTCGCGCCATCTCGCCATTGATAGCGAAAACACGCTGATGCACCACGGATCTCTGATTACCGCCACAGGGCAAATGATGTATATAAATAGCACGCCGTTAGTATGGTGAAGAGCGTGCCGTCTGTGGCGGAGTCGTTTCGCGCTGCGCGCTGGCGATCGAGGGGTCGTAAGCTCGACTCCCGGTGACGGAACTTTTTCTTTAGTTTTTTCTTTGCCATATGTTAGCCTTATGTTTTACAACGTCATATCCGTGACAGAAATGCGTCAGTGGAGCCGTGGTGGACCCCGGCATAAAACACTTTCGTGTTAAAAAAAATTCGGCAGATCCCACGCACTGTGGGAATCGATGTAATGCGAAGCAGCCAGCATACATCGGCTTGTTTGTCTTTGAGCCAAATGAAATCATTCATGCCATGACATCTAGTCAACCATATATCGCATGTTTGCCATGCACGCATGCATGCACAATCTAGTATACGCCATGCCAATGAAACGCATATTCTGGTATATACAATGCATGACCTGTCGCTTATGTTCATCACGCACTCGAGGCGTGCCATACCAATTTCGGTATATATCCAGTTAACAAAACGGCCGGAAGCACACCATGACAGTGGCATGTAAATCATACCGTACATGACATGCATAACATGATTCGCATGTTAAGACCTCTCATTTACGTTCGTCATACAGTCACATCGCGCAATATCAATTTTGGTGTATATCAAGCGAGCGAACTGGCCGCGAGTGCACCACGAGTATAGCATGTAAATCATGCTATACATGACATGCATGTCATGATTTTCAAGTTAACACCTTTCATTTGCGTTCGTCATACAGTCGCTTCGCGCAATACCAATTTTGGTGTATATCAAGCTAGCGAAACGGCCGCGAATGCACCATGAGCGCGGCATGTAAATCATGACGTACATGACATCATGTCACGGTTTTCATGTTACCACCTGTTATTCATGTTCGTCATACAGTCGCATCGCGCAATACCAATTTTGGTATATATCAAGCTAGGAAAACGGCCGCGAATGTATCATGAGTGTGGCTTGCAAATCATGTACATGACCTGCATGTCATGCTTCCATGTTACCACCTCTCATTTACGTTCGTCATGCAGTCGCGTCGCGCAATACCAATTTTGGTGTATATCACGCAAGCGAAACGGCCACGAATGCACCATGACCATGACATGTAAATCATGTCGTACATGACATGCATGTCATGATTTTCATGTTACCATTTCTCATTTACGTTCGTCGTACAGTCGCTGCGCGCAATACCAATTTTGGTGTACATCAAGCTAGCGAAGCGGCCGTGAATGCATCATGAGCGTGGCATGTAAATCATGACATACATGACATGCATGTCATGGTTTCCATCTCACCAACTGTTATTCATGTTCTTCATACAGTCACTTAGCGCAATACCAATTTTGGTGTATATCAATCTACTGAAACGGCCGCTAGCGCACCATGAGCGTGGCATGTAAATCAGGCTGTACATGACTTGCACGTCATGATTTTCATGTTACCACCTCTCAATTACGTTCCTCATACGGTCGTGTCGCGCAATACCAATTTTGGTGTATATCATGCAAGCGAAACGGCCGCAAATGCACCATGAGCGTGGCATGTAAATCATGACATACATGTCATGGATGTCATGGTTTTCATGCTACGACCTGTTATTCATGTTCTCCATACAGTCACATAGCACAATACCGATTTTGGTGTATATCAATCTAGCGAAACGACCGCGAGGGCGCCATGAGCGTGGCATGTAAATCATGTCATACATGACATGCATGTCATGATTTTCATGTTACTACGAGTCAGTTATGTTCTTCATACAGAAATGTCTCGTCATACCAGTTTTCGTATATATATCCCTTCATTTAAACGGCCGCGAGCGCCCAGAGACCATGTCATGTAAATCATTCTGCACGTGACATGCGCGTCATGATTTGCATGTTAGGACCAGTCATTATGTTCGTCATGAATTCTTGTGACGTCGTACCAATTTTTGGTGTATATGAAATTAACGGAACGGCCGCAAGAGCCTAAGGTCGTGGAATGTAAATCATGCTGTTCATGACATGCGTGTCATGATTTTCATGATATGACCTGTCATTTATGTTCGTAATAAGGCCATGTTATGACACACCAATTTTGGTATACATCCGATTAACGAAACGGCCAGGAGAGCACAAAGTCGTAGGCGGCTAGATAGATAGATAGATAGATAGATAGATAGATAGATAGATAGATAGATAGATAGATAGATAGATAGATAGATAGATAGATAGATAGATAGATAGATAGATAGATAGATAGATAGATAGATAGATACGCTCAAAGTCGCAGAAGTTCGCTAAGAAATGCTTCGCACTTAAAATCGTAAATTCTCAGGCCAGTTCTCGATCCTCTTTCGATCCTCTGTGGGAGCGCCGCGGTGCGGAGAAAAGAGCGGACCACGCCCACATCTGGAAACATGCTCTCTCCGTGCGATTGGGACACGCGGCCGGCGAGAAACACGCCGCGCGCCCGCTATCTCGGAGGCCATGGTTTGACGTTAATATCTGTTAACATTCTATTTACGCGTTGACAACAGGTATAGGCACCGGGCGGCCGTCGTAAGGCGCCAGCAGCGCCCCTTCCGAACAGCGCCGCAAGCGGCGGCAGAGGCAGCACTGGCATGTGAAGCAGACGACGCGGGACCGCATTCGAAGAGAAGCGGCGGCGTTTCTTGTTGGACCATCCGAGGCTGTACGCTATTGCGTTTGCCCTTTGGCGCCCAAGGCAAAGAGAAGCGGTGGAAACAGTGATCTTTTGAACAATGCACGTAGAATTCGACTGCCGTACATGTGTTCAGATAACAGGGCCCAGCCGGCCTTCTGGGAGACTCCCGCGCAGTCGTTTGCGGTCGTGGGCGCGTTTAATGGTCGCCAAGTCACCTACAAAGGATGACACCTTTCCTTTTCATGTCTTCCCACCGAGGAGCGCCGTCGGAAAATCAAACGAGTCATGTTCTTAGGGGGGTGCTGTGCTTTTAGGCGTTTGTTTTGGTTCGGAGGCGGCCAAGAAGGGGCACGATGCCTCATCCCTATCGGGACTGCAAATGTGACAGGCTCGATTGGGAACACGTTGTAAAATAAGCATATTTAGATTTTAACTGCCGAACTCACTGTTCTGTCTGGAGGGCCCCTGGCGGGAAAGCGAGTCCTGACAGCGCAAGTGCACCCATGGCGCTGACAGTTATTTTGCGCTGCGGTTTTAAAGGCTTGATCGGCTGACGTGCGCGATTTCGTGCGTCTGCTCTAGAGAAGGGTCGCCGATTGCACGAAGCAGGTCACGTGCACCTCATCACGGAATATATAAAGGCGACAACGAGTGCAAATCGCGTTGCAATTGCTCCCCGCAGACGAAACTTAACGCGATAAGCTAGGATGTGGAGCTTGATATAAGTAGCACCTTTTCTATTTTTCCAATGTTTTGCTATTCTGTCTACACGTCAACGTAATCTCCTCACGTTTAAAAAAGGAGAGCGTACGTCTCCCATTCGCTTTTCGTCTTCTTTCACGCGATGCTTCGCCGATTGCACACGTTCCTTAGTTGTACTTGCCAACTCCTCTTAGCGTTTTGTTTTCTTTTCGATGCTTCGCCGTTCCTAATATTTTAACAGCTATGGTAACCTTCAGTCTGTGTATTTCACGTAGCCGGACGCAATGAAGGCCGTCGACGGCGATTACACGCCGAAACCGATGAAACTGGATGTACTCCCCAGCTTTATCCATGTTTCCATAGCTGTTTGTGCAGCCTTCAGCGCAACATGTCTGCTCGGACTTGGTTCCCCGAGGCATTTCGGCAGATGTGTGCGAATAGCGTTCTATTCGATTCGGTACTCGAATCGAATAGTGCATATTCAAAATACCGAATATTTTTCGAATAATCAGCAATGACGAAAAGTGCCCGAAGGAACGAGACGTTGGAAGAGCGAGGGGTAACTTTTATCGTTTTGACCATCGAGTTACCCGGATGCATGCAGCCCGTGTACTTAACGGCACTATTGACCCTATATTGAGCACAGGATAAAGGCGCTTTGCTTAAAACTCCAGTGTTACCGATGCGACAGTGTCATCAATCCACTACATGACATGACATCAATGTACTAGCATGACATTCATAATAATGTTAAATGTGAAGCTGTTGACAAAGTACCACGTTGAAAACGGTAGTCACTGCTCTATTTCAGCCAGCAGTTACAAAATACTTCGAAGGCTCATAGTTGCTGCTGTATACGCGCTTGCCTCAGTTTAATTAATTGCGGTATTTTTTCTCTTTTAAACGTAATCGTAATGTTCCTTTTTTAAAGCTTGTGAATATATGTTTCAAATAAAATGTTGTCGAATTCTTGGGCTGTTTTAAATATTGTTAGCTTACCAGCCTAGAGCTGCTTTGAAAATGGTTGTCTTACTATTCGAACAGTATTCGATCGATTTGTATTCGTATCCGATTCAGGGTGATCACTATTTGATTCGTATTCGATTCGGTTCTAAAATTCGCTATTCGCACACCCCTACATTTCGGCAGCGCAGGACACAAGAGACGAGAGCGCAGTGAAGCTCAGCCAACATCTAGCCCCACGTCCCCGCAGCAAGCGCCTGCCCCTTTCCAGCACCCACATGCCATTAGTTCGGCGCTTACACCGGTAGGGGCACCACTAGTCCAAACTCGCCTCGCGCCCGGTGCCTATGATGATGAGCCATGGATTCGTTCAACTGCTAGCCCTTCAATGACAATGCGGTGACAGCCGTCTCAGTTCGGTATACGTACGTTACTCCGTGGGTCGTGGGAAGAGACAAGGCAAGATGGCCTCGCACCGGACGGTGTTCTTTCGTGAGCGATCTCAGTGGCTCTTGGCGTCGCGGCAGCTCGATCACATGAGTAAAAGAACTAGCGCTACACCGCGCGAATTATGGAAAAGAACGCTATATGCCCACACTACTTGTTCTATATTTTAGTGCGCTGTACCTCCACACTACTCTTCTGCAGTTACGTCACGGTATTCGCCTGGCGTGTCCACTTGCGGTCATTGTGCGACAATCGTGTCGTTATCGTTGTGGCGATGGTTGCTATTGCTTTGGAATACTCTTTTCACACAGGTTAGTGAGAGTGTTAGTAATTACTTACTGTGCAAAGCTGTCACTAGAAATGCATTTTCTTTTGCGTTTTGCACACCAAAGCAGAATCCTGTGGACAAAAGATACATACTGCACGCGTGCATAATTTCGTCCTAATGCTCAGTGATGGCATGCGCAATTGAAAACGCATGTGATTGAGAATGTTGGCGTAACTGACAGATGTCACTGGCTTATTTTTCAGAAATGCGCAATTATGGTGCAGTTTAATGTTTCTGATCGTAATCCAGTCCGGTAATAAACACTCGGTGAAACTTTTCCGCCCATTTCCCTTTGTGCTTTCCCCCGCGGTGCTAGCTTAGCCGTTGGGTGTCGCGTTGCTAAGCTCGAGGGCGCGGGTTCGACTCCCGACCACGGCGGCCGCATTTCGATCGAGGCGAAATGCAAAGAACACCCGTGTGCTTATGTTTGGGTGCACGTTAAGGAACCCCAGATAGTCTAAAGCAATCCGTAATCCCACACTACGGCGTGCCTCATAATCACGTGGTGGTTTTGACATGTAAAACTCCAGCAATTATATATATTATCGTACTTTCACGCATGCGCTGTGCAGTGGTATCACGTTTGCTAAAATATTGAAAAAATTAACTTTGGTGATTCTTTATATTGCTTGTTGTATTGATAAGTGCTGTAAGTTCCGTGCAAAACTAAAAACCGTGCGCTTGCCAAGTATGTTAAAGCCGAAAAAATCCATTACTGGTGTACAGTCCAAGATGTTCAATAAAACAAGGCTGTTTTATCAAGCAGGACTTATTGTATTTATGGCAAACAGATAGTGCGCAAACGTATACAAAAAAGTGGCTGCGTATC
>NW_023614404.1:0-58846 GCF_013339695.2 Rhipicephalus sanguineus
ACGGAGCGGGGCGGTGTCGCCGTCTGTGAGAGGTGCAAAGAAGCAATGCTTCACGATCGACACTTACTAGTGCTTACTCCGAGATAAACCGCTATATCGGAGGTCATGGTTAAAACGTCTCGGCCGCGCTGGCGTCGCCGAGGCACCCTTGACATTGAACATTGAACCCCATTGGGCATTTAAACACCGATGGACGTCCACTGGATAACCACTTCTGGATGTCTTGGTCGTCCAGTGGTCGTCCGCAAATAGCCGATAGGCGTACAGCGGACGTCCGCTGGACTGTAAGGCGCATACTAATTGGCAATCCAGCAGCTGTCCTACGGATGTCTACGGCGGATATGCGGATGTTCAACGGACGCAGGAGCTCTTTTATTGTATTTATGTTTTTTTTGCCATGGAGGGTAAAAAATGCACGTGGCAACCGCAGATCAACCATAGTCGCTTCGTGGCTTGCAACAATCGAGTAGGATTTGTGGCTTCAAAATATGTGTAATTTGTTTTAAAGGGCGTCGCCCCCTCAGCGTGACTTTGCGCGCCATATCGTCAATTAAAAAAATGATAGTCTTTCTTGGGGAACCTAAACGCAGATATTTTGGTATGTCTGTCTATCACCCGATTCAGCCCAGCCACCCGGCCAAAGTTTAACCACTTACATAACGCCCAGCCATCTTGAACTGGTAGCGGGGTTCATACTTGTGAACATTCGTGATCAAAAAGCAAATATTACGCACATCTGAGGCGCAACATCAATACGTAAGTATTAGATGGTGTGTTCCTTTAGTAGAAAATACATAGGTATGCAATTCTAAAGATTCTAGTGTTTCTTAGGCTGCGTTGAAAATGCTAGTGTTTTTTGTGCTGTGCTGAAAATGCGACGCTATGAGCCAGATGCGGCGATTCAACGGACTCATCTGTACGGCCGGCGGAAGACTATTGTCTTTCGACGACATTTGCAGCGAAGCACGCAGATACGCGGCCAATTTTGTATAAAAGAAAGGACATTTACTTAAAATTTATTTTTCTTAATACTTCCAGAATAAAATTATTAAGCGCTCCATGAGCTTGGATCCTCACTATATATTACAGGGGAGGCGAATTCGGCGCCTTTGTTCCCTTACTTCGGGCCAATAAAAATGATTTAAAGCATAATGGAAATCCCGAGATTGATTGCAGCTTCCAATAAACACCCGTGGTGGCAGCGTGCGGGTTTTCTCGGGCGCGGCGCGCTTTATGCTCTGTAAGAGATAACAGTGGAGTTTTTGAAAGCGATATATAGGCTTCGCTGCTGTAATTATAAGTACTTGAAAAGCGTCGTGAATTACGTACGTCACATTTTCAGTTGAAAAGTCGACCTATCGCGCGCATGATGGCCCTCAAAGACATATCCTTGATTCATAAGTATACCGAAAACCAGAAGTTCGCAAATAAAGCCCGAAACAAGTTAGAATCGTATGCGACTGGAGATATGTCCTGCATATTATGTCCCGAGGACGTCCGCTGGAGAACACCAAACGGATGTAAAAATTTAATCCAACATTGGTATCCATCGGATGTCCCCTGGACAACTGCTTAGGACGTGGACGTTCGGATTTTATTCGGTTGTCCGAGGGAGTTTCAATGCCCATTGGGACATTGTTTATTTTGCAGGAAAAAAAATACAAAATTTCCCTGCGGGAGGCAAAGACTAAAGGCTAAATAGCCTGACGAGGTCTTGACCTCCTGATACAGTCTGCGTCAGTGCCACATCATACACATTTACACATCAGTAACGTACACATATACAAATAAGTGACATATTATACACATATTATACACATTTCAGTAGTATGAGATATTACAAAGATATATACATTCAGAACGTGCTTACTTCTGCACACATACACAAAAATGTTTTACAAGAAACAGGCTTCTTTCTACATAATATACATTCGGAATATAATTTTCATAAAGAGAAAACAATATTGGAATCAAACGATTCTGTTTTAATATCATTGTTCACAGCAAAGAAAAAAAAAAGGGAATCAACTAAGTATACAAGTATTCCTAAATGTAAATGCCTATGGATCCACTATGACGTTAGTCGAAAGAACAAATGATTTATGATGACATTTAAATTTTTTTGTTTTCAGTGTAAAGTCTATATTCGATTCGTGAAGGTTTAGCAATTGTACAATCTTATAATCAATAGCCTGCTTGCCATAGTTCGTGCGTGTTTTCTTGGTTTTGCGGGTAGAATTTCTGAAGCCGTATTTCGTTGATACAATGCGTGGGAAGGAATCCTGTAGTTTATGCATACGTTCTTTGCCTTTCGCTTCGTGTTAGCGTGCGTCGGCTCATCGGAGCAGTGCAGCTTCCACGTGCACCAACGGGATTTCTCCGCCGCCGACTGCTTCAATTGCGAGAGCACCGACTAACAAAACTGCTGCAATACGCGTTGCAGAAAGGACGCGATTTCGACGGGCGAATGTCGTGCCTTGGTTGAACGAGACCAGCGCCTGCGAGATAGAGGCCAGCGGAACGCACGCGTTTGCGACTCAGGCTACGAACCTCTACCTCCAGTGTTGCTGAAGAGCAGTGTGTGGTAGTGTATGCGTGAGCGCAGGCGTCGGTCACACATTGCTAGAAAGCGCACACCGTGCCGTTTCTCTCCTTAAATGACGACGCTTTGATGAAGTGCATAGCGGGTACCAGTGTTAATTATGAGCTTGTTGATATCATTCTTACGCGGGATTCACGATTCGCTGTGTCCAAATATATGTTCACAACGTCAGCTACCACAACGGTTTAATCATGATCATGGGCGTTAGTCGTCGCGATAGAGACATGCCGTCAACATGGGTGCATCCACGTCAAACGGTGCTATAGCGGCCAAACACGAATAGACATTGTACAAGCTCTCATATATCACTATACAATAAGCACTACTTCTGTGAAGACACGTTTCACTTTCGTGTTATACCGATTCCTATGAGGGAGGGATCAGCCATGCTTTTTTTGAACAATCTTATTCTCTTTAAAGCATTAAACATTAAAATTGCACCGTTATGTTCCAGCTCAATTATATTTTTACTGTTTTGAAACGACAACCTTTCGTCTAATTTTGCTACTTTTTTTCCTTGTCATAGTATGCTTAACGTAAAGCACGTTCTTCGTTATGACCTAGAAATTTCAACCTTTCCCTTCAATGAAGTCGCCGAGATAACAGTGGTTAATACTGGCGTAGCCGGGGGGGGGGGGGAGGGGGGTTCGGACCCCCGAAATTTTTCTGTTTTACTTGCGTATATATACACGCGCAAACATACATAACGTATGATTGAACCCCTCCTCCCGAAAAAAAATTTTTTTGGCTATGCTCCTGGTAGTTAAAGCTGTTCGGCTGCTGACCCGAACGATGTAGGTTCGATTATGGTCGCGGTCTTCGCACTTCGATACAGGCGAAATGCTAGGTGCGGTCATTTGTTTCGCGGTCATTTGTTTGTCCTATTGCCGCTGTACAGCCCGGCACAAAACATGTCGGCATTGAGGACGCGTAACACGTGTAACATCTTTTGCTGCGTATTACAAAATCCGGAATCTCTGTTCGTCAATAAAACGCAGTGACGCATCTGATACGGCGCGCCGATACGGTAGCAGCCACCGTAGCAGCGGCCGCACCGGCGCACCTCGCTGAAGCCTGACGCGACTACAGCGCCACTCGCCGCCTCCGCTCGCGGCGGAGCCGCGCAACAGAGCCGAGTTTTCAAACTGAAGTAGTTCTAGAAACGTTGGTCTGAGGCAGGGCGAAACATAAATGGGAGAAGGCTATCCTCTTTCGACGACATTTGCAGCGAAGCACGCAGATACGCGGCCAATTTTTTACGTGGCTCGTCTACTCATCTGCTTCAGAGTGAAGAGCACGTCAGTTCAGTCTCACTTCTGATGGTAATAATTAGCTAGGTCTTCATTAATATGATATTGAAGAGGTCTATATCAACTAGAAGTATTCTAATTACCGCGACATTAATTTGCAGGTCTAATTAGCGAGGCCTTAATTAGCACTGAATTAATCAACCTTATTTAGCGCGATACTGATTAGCGTGACCTTAGTTAGAAAGGTCATAATTAGCCTGGTTTTAATTAGCGCGCCCCTTTTATTAGCGCGTGAGATTAGCTCAGGCCGAGCGCCCCTAAGGCGCTCGGCCTGAGCTGAGAGGCCATGGTGCTGATTATTCTAAAGGGGACTCAGTGCAGATACTAAACGCTTGAAAAGGAATTTAAACAGCCCGTACCTCTAAAAAATACTGTTAGTGAATGTTTCTGACACTTTTCTTCCAGGGGTGCACTTCTGCACTCAGTGGAACGACAAAGAAATGAAAGAAGATGCCTCTGGTTTGAAGACACCACCCAACTATGTCGACCGCCCTTGACGTGACGCCACGTTCCATCGGAACCAATGGAACGCAGCGCCCGCTGAGGGATGGATTTGATCTTTTCGTGCTGTTAGTTCGTTCAAAAGGGTTGTTGCCAGAGCTCGGAAAGATTCCGAGTTTCGCCAAACTCGGGCCATCCTGCATAGCACCCCAGATGTAGTTTTCAAAAAATGGCCTTGTAATTGGTGGAAAATGAATGACGTACTTGGTCCTATTTATAGGCACCTATGTTTTCCCCTGCGTCCGTCTATAATATATGACTACTTGATATATAACATTAATGGAAACCAACAGATAACGAAGCCAAGGAAGGTACATGGGACGTTAATTGTTCTGTTTTAACTGTATTGTAGTAATTGACATATAAATGTGAAGAAAGTAAGGTGGACGAATGAATGAATGAATAAACTTTATTTAAAATTAGTGCGGGAGTTTTCTACAGGAATGCAACTTTTGCGTCTACTTTTTCACATTCATCTCATGCAATACACTTGCAGTTAGCACTTAGCCTATGCCTGCCATGGCTTCATTATCGGTTGGTTTTCATTAAGATTCCATCAAACTAAGAAACAAGCCCTTAAAATTCCCTAATAGAAATATGTCAGTTGACTCCCTGTATTTACGCTGCTGCCGCTATTCTATACCACAGAGGACGTACTAGCGAAAGGCGTGTCCTACTTGTGTTCTGCGGTGATTTATTTTGTCTATTTACTCAGTGTCGATGGAAGTGCATGGTAGCCGTAGCCAATAGAGGCGACACGGATTTGTAGCAGATATATTTTGTGGGAAACAGCACAATCCCGTCAGTTGAGGCAAATGTAGTGGCACCCTATCCTATTTCGTCACGCAAAAAGCCCTTCGTTCAGACCAGGACGATGTCGTCGGCTATTACCTGCTCCGCATCACCTACAAGGCTGAGTAGGCGCTGCCCTTTCGTCACACTCCATCAACTCCATCAATCACGCGGATCTTCTTAGAACGTCTCGCGAGCCTCGAAACCCGCTAAAACACGTGCAGAACGCGTGCAGCGTGCGTGCAAAGCAACAGGAACTCAAGGCAGCGTGATGGAGAGAGCGGAGAGGTTGTACGACTCGGGTCCGGCGGGTCACGTCAATGATAGCTGGTCTGGTGCACTCGAGTCGTAACAAACTGGATGGCTACGGTGACATAGTACGGATCCACCGCTAGCGACAGGGAGGCCAGCCGATATGGAACAACCGAGTGCACATGATGGAATCGAGTTCATCGACTGGAAGGCAACGCTGAGGCTCACTGCCTGGAGGACCTGACGTCGGACGACGGCTCCTCGTGGCACTGCTGACAACTTCGGAGGGAACGTGTCTGAATTCATGACTGCATATGGTAAGTGCATGGCTTTTCTTCTCTAGGAAATCGCCAGGCTTTGCGCAGGATTCTAACATAGAGCAGTGATTTTGTTACTCTTCACGGCAGTAGGGATATAACGTCAAAGTTGTTTTGTTAGCGAAGAGTTAGCAGCACTAGGGGCAGGCATGAACTTGATGACATTACAAAGGCCGGAAGTGTTAGAGTTGGCCCGTGAGTTGGGTCTCCAAATTACCGAGTCGAGAGGAAAGGCGGAGATCATTGATGCGATCGAGACGATCGGAGCAAACGACGAGGAGCTCGAGAGGAAAGAGAAAAGCGCAGGCAAGAAAGAGAAGAAAGATGGCGCAGGGAAGATAGGGAGAAGCGCGATCACGAAATAGAGGAAAGGAAGCGCAGAGAGGAAATAGAGGAAGAGAGGCAAGGCAGAGGAAAGATGGCGCAGGGAGAATATACAAAGGAAGCGCAGGCAGGAAGAACGTAGAAGGGAGATGCAGGCATTAGACGAAGAGCTAGAAAGGTTGCATCGTGAGCGTGAGGTACAGCCGCAAAGAGGCCAGACATCTGTAGATGTAGCGCACAAATGGTGCGATGTAGCCGCGGTGCCGTTTAAAGCCGAAGAAAAGGATAGTGCAGGTGAGGGAATAGTAGAGGCCCTAATCCGTTCTAAGGAAGTCAAGTCAAAATTTGAGGGTTCCGTGCTGGTGGAAACAGGGTTGAAGAAGTGTTCCACCAAAAATTAACCTTACACGATTTCATTAAAAGCGCGCCAGCTAAGGAAGGAGTCGGGAGTTCAGAGGCTTCTCGGGTATCTCGCGAAGCGGAGTGCACAGGAGAGCTCTTAGACGTAAGTCCTGCCGTTCTGATTGCCGAAAATGAAAGAGATCCCACTCTGAGGAACCAAACGCCACAAGGGCTAACTGAGGATCTGAGTGGAGAAGACAATGCAGTTACGAACAGCTCACTGGTATGCGAGCTGCCTTGTACAGGAGTAAGCAGCGGCATTGTTCTTCAGAGCGTTGAGCTGTCCGCCAGTATAGCGGCTGAAAGAGAGGTTGGATTGCTAGGCAATCATGAACACGGTGCGCGCGAGACAGCTGGCGAGGGTTCTGGCGATGTCGATGAGTGTCGAAGGCGGACGAAAAGCTCCATAGTCGGCACCAAGAAGCGTGCCAAAAGGAGAAAGCGTCCGAAAGACAAAAAAGCGGCAGAGATCGCGACGCGTTTGAGGAAAGGCTTCAAACGTCGAAGTGAAATCGCGAAAAAAGTGCCGTTGTCATCTCTGACAGGTCTGTATCGCATGCGTCCGAGCGGCCAGAAAGAAAAGAAAAGAAGAGTGCACTGTACGCGGACGCGGTCACATAATGAATTGATAGGCGATCATCAAGACTGTGCGCGCGAGACAGCTGACGAGCATGTTGATGCTGATGAGCATCGGAGGCGGATGAAAGGCTCCAAAGTCTGCACCGAGAAGCGTGCGAAAGGGAAAAAGCGTCCGAAGGACAAAAATGCGGCAAAGATCGCGACGCGTTCGGGGGAGGGCTTCAGACGTCGGCGCGAAATTGCGAGAAAAGTGCGATTGTCATTGTTGACAGTTTTTTACCGCATGCGTCCGACCCGCCGAAAAAAAAAAAAAAAAGAGAAGCGTATTCTACGCGGAAGGGATCGGAGGGCAAAGGACCTCCCCGCTGTCCTTTTCGCAGAGCGTTGGATCAGGTGCGAGATCGCAAGGTCGGTGACTTTCGCGAGGTAGCAGGAGGCGACAAAGGCAAGTCCGCTTTGAAGAACGTAGTGGGGCACGACGATGGGGTGACTAATACCCTGTCACACTGGAGGTGTTAATGTCATTAGGTTCGAATGTTATTCGGTGCAACGAATGCCATTCGATCCGTGGCGGTGCTACACAGGAAAAAGTAATGTCATTCGTTCATGATGTCAATGTCGATAATTCAGAAAAAAATGGCTGGGAAAGTTGAGAAAGGTAAATTAGAGTGGCATGAAAGCGAAGTTCTTTATTTTAAAAGGCATGTGGGATGTCGCATCGCTAGATAAACACGGATAAAAATTTCATATCGCAGGATATCTGGCCACCATAAGCCAAGACGACGCTTAGCCAGTAGCCACAGCCGACAGAATGGCTGACACGGCAGTACCGCTATTCTAGGCACTGTAGTACCGCTGAACGACGACGCTAAGTTACAGCAAGTAAAACATTTAGTTGCTTTGTACTTAGCGTTGCAAGAACGCGCATAAGCCAGAAGAAGAGATTTGACGGAAACTTAGAGCGTTCCGCGTTTGTTCGCTTTCAAAACGCGGTCTCGCACACGTCCATGCGGGAAAACAGCTTTCAACGAAACTGCGCACAATTGTCTTCTCATAGCCTTATGAGAGCAAACATCTCCACCTCGGTCCAGTGCGCTCTTGGAGTTCATTCCATCGCTGCAGATACACATGCACACAGGCGTCCGTTTGTTTACATTATGGCCGACAGTGTCGGCGGCCAGACGCCACTGAGGTGGAGAGTAAAAACATTTTGCGACAGCCTTTCGTACACCTGTGCTCGTTAAAATCACAGACGCCTTTAAAAAAGCAACATTAATAGCGTGTTTGCACGAATGCGTGTCGAAATAAGAATACTAAATGACACATTTTAAGTAGTCTCTGGTGTATAGACTATACATTCGGTTCGACTTCGACAGCGAATGTGTTTTTCGAACTCATTCGATTGCTTAAGGCATTCGTCTCTGATGACACTAAATATCACTGTGGTTGCAGTCGCATAATGTCATTAGACGCGAATGTCATTCCATTCGCAGCCGTCCAACGCTCCGTCGCGTCACCGTTGGGGTACCGCGTTTCGTTAGGGGTGAGGATTTCCTAGTGGTTTTCTCCTCAAAAATGGGTCGACAACGATGGTCTACGCCATTGTCAACCCGTTTTTGAGGAGAAAACGACATCTTCGCCCCTAACGAAACGCGGTGCCGTGACGGTGACGCGAAGGAGTGTTCGACGGCTGTGGGAATGATGCCTAAGTTTCATGCGTGTCGTACACCCCGCTTGACGAGAAAAGCCTTCTAAGCGCGACCACCGCGATTGCGACTGAAAAGTTGTTGAGGACAGCTGTTAGTTTTTCATGGAATGTCGACTCGGGATTTGTTGAAATTGTCGTTTGTTGGTTTTAGTTAGAAATTAGCTTGACTTTTGAGTCCTTGACTCTTCATGGCATGAGTGGCTGGTTTTGTGCTTCCCTTCTTTCGCGCTCTGTAGTTTTTCTGTTAGCCGATATGCTTTGTGCAGTTAGCTATCGGAAGGTTAATGACACGCGTCAGAGCGCGTCGAGGGCTTAAGAGATGAGTGCCCGGAATGGGGTTACGACAGCTGACTTCACAAAGAGTTTGCGGCGTTTCCGTGGCGTGTCATGCGTAAACACGAGTAAATATTAAGTCAGGGTGTCCCAAGTGTTGGATAGCGGAAACGTAGGAGTTAAGCTTTGTGCGAGTTTTGGCAGAGCCACGCGAAAGTTGTTTTGTTTGTTTATTGTTCATTTCGCATGCGTTCTGTGTAGGAGTGAATCAGGAAAGGTTATCGCGAGTCGCTCGGTTGTCTGCAAGAATTGTGACCGCAAGAATAGAGCTAGGTTAGTCGTACATCCGTGGAGTAGAAGCTCGCAGTGGCACTAGTACGTGCAATTCCGGATGTCGTTTGAGAATTCAGTTCCTGATGTTGGTGCAGCATGACAGATTGCTCACGGGAACATGTCTAGCTTTAGCGGTGCAATAATGGGGGCAGAGAATAGGCGTGCGCACGGGAAGGAGGGGGGGGGCGCCCCCCTAGTCACCTAGGAGGGGGGGGGGGCGAAATATGCCTTGTACTTCGACTTAATAGGGGGGGGGGCGCTGTGATGAACCTTCGCCCCCCCCCCCCTGGTGGGGAACCCTGCGCACGCCTATGGGGCAGAGAGATAGGGTCAAGCGTAAGCTTAAAGAGACACTGACACGATAATTCTCAGCTGTCGTTTTCTTGCGTCAAATGAAAGGCCTCAAGAGCCTAGGAAATTGACTGCTAAGCGTGAGTGTACCCTGAAAAAGCAATTACAGTACGTTTTTAAAAGCTAGTTTCGGTTTCTACTGCACCCTGACGTCACAACACAATATGAGCTTCTCGTCACGTGTTCGCGCAAGATATCGTGACGTTTCCACGGCCGCTCCGCACTGTGACTCCGTTGGTGACGCACAAGCGGCCATTTTGAATGTTTTGGTGACGCACGAGCGGCCATTTGGAAGTTTTGGCAGCCGACGTCATCACAACTAGCGAGACTGCTGCGTGAAGTCACCAGAATTAGTACTGTTGCCTGACGTCAAGCTAGTTTCCATGTCGGTAGGTGCGCAGTGGAACACTTGACTTTAATATCAAGGTAAAATATCTTATCAGTAGAGACCAGATTTTAGGAAAATGCCTATTTTGTTCCTTGCGCTCCTATCGCGTCATTTTGATATATGAGCATCAATTAGAGGTTAAGAAGGGCTTTTATAGTGGTTTTATAGTGGCTATAAATGCCCATTTTTGGCGTTCGTGCCTAAATGCTTACAAGTGCCTATAAATGCCTATTTTCGAAATTGGCGCTTATACAGGTTGTCCCACATAACTTGAGCCAAGAATGAAAATGAAAGGCACTTCAGAGGCAAATTGAACCAAACGTATACTACTCGCACTAGCCTATAGATACTCAGGCTATTTTTTTATTTTCCCCGAAACTAATTAGTTAATTATTTTTAATCACCTAACTTTTTAATTATTGGCTGAAAACCTAAAATATGAACACTGAGCTGTAGAGCACTTTTAGAAACCACGGACTGAATTGTTTCCTGTACGATACGACTCGCGGTGTTATTTTTTCCGCGTTGTAAAGAAAGCCCGCGAAATTTGAAAAGAGGCCATGTGACGGACCGCGAGCGCACTGCTATTGGCCGCGAGATCGAGCGGAGTCGCCGCCAGGCGGCTACTGGCTGAAGCGCGCCTAGTGTGGATTGCTCCCTGCGTCGTCTGCTAGCCACGTCGTGCTTGCATGTGCGCGTACGTCCGGCACGTTCTCAAAGGGCGGTTTGTTCTGTTATGTTAGCGCGATTTAACTGCTCGTACGTACACCTAACATGGTGTACAGAAGCAAATGAGCTTGCTCGGCTGCATGCGCATTGTAATAAGATCAGTGAGTGCGACTTTTGAGAGGGCTGTGCGCTTGGTATATTCCAAAACATAAGGAGCATTAAATAGTGTGTGAATGCAGCGTTTAGCGACTCGGTCGTAAACAAAAACGAGGCTCATGCACTTTCGCGTTGTTGTTAGGTGCATAACTGCGGGACTGTAGTTCATGATGAGCTTTAGTTGCGCTTAAGATGTCCTCGTGGTCCCGCTACAGCGAAATATTTCTATCGAGTGAAGTCTGAGACTTTGGTACTCAAACTGTCCCTAAAAAAAGAAGAAAAGAAACAGACAATAGAATGACACGGCAGTGATAAAACGGAGTTGCCGCGCGCAATTTTAACTTGGGGCAAAATTTATGCAGAACCACTCGTGTGCTTGCATTTAGGTACGCTTTGAAGGACCCAGATGTTCAAAATTAATCCCGACGACGCGCCTTACATTTATGTCGTATAATTTCACGCAAAACCTCATCCTTTTTATTTCATATTATATTGAGCGTTTGTGTGGAGGTATAAATTGATGGAAGGCAGCGTACATTGTTATTTTGAAAAAAAAAAGACACTTATTCCATAAAATAACCGGACCTTTGTTGCATCACTATCGTGCACGTAATCACAATGAAAGCTCTGTGCTAAACTCTTACCTGCGTATGGGTATTCGCGTGAACAGTGCTATTGAACTCATTGCACAGGAATATGGGCTGGTGTACGAATAAACAAGAAGTAAACACTTAAGTAGTTCAGCCGTGCTACATCAGTGCGTAGTACACAGAACACAAGGTAAACACGTACAGAGTAAACAACGAAAAACGTCATATAGTGCGTAAGCGCAGACTGTGGTCCAGGGCGAGCATCCCTTTCATCGGCAGATTGCGCTTCTCTCACTAGTAATAGGAACGTTGGATAATCTTCCTGCATCGATTCAACAATGAGGAGTGTACATATTACCAGTAAGCAGCAGTCAACACATTTTATTCGCCGACAGTCGGCTCAAACCGCGCACAACGATGCGCCGCTGTATGCATTTGTATACACGCCTCCAACCGCCTCTCCACACTAACGCAGCGATGGTACTACCACCTATAGGTCGGTCTCGCGGCCAATAGTGCTGCTCTCAAACGTGCAACCGGTGAACGAGGTCGCCCGCGGCTGCCCGCGGCTGCCACGGGGAAGCGACAGGGTGCTTTGAAAGTGGCCGATGTTTGGGCGTCCGTCTTTCGTTGAATGACGGTGCAAATGCACGCTGCTGGCCGAGCGCTGCCGCGGTGATAAAGCGGTCAAGACTGCGAGGGAAAAAAAATCCGGCAGGTCCCACGCACCGTGGGAATCGATGTAATGCGAAGCAGCCAGCAGAGAGCTGCATACATCGCCTTCTTTCTCTCTGAGGAAAATGAAGTCATCCACGTCATGCCATCTAGTTCACCATATATGTCATGTTTGTCACGCATGCATGTATATACAATCGTTTATATATTGAAGCGTATATTCTGGTACACAATGAATGACCTGTCATTTATGTTCGTCGTACACTTACGTCACGAAATACCAGTTTTGGTGTATATCAATCCAGGGTAACGGCCGCGAGCGCGCCATGAGCATGGCATGTAAATCATGCTGTACATGAAGTGCATATTATAATTGTCATGTCACCACTTGCCATTAGTGTTCATCACACAGTCGCGTCGCGCAATACCAAAAAATGGGGGACGCTTAAGCTTCACCTTTAAGAGTTGAACGCGATAGCGATATCCTGCCCCTAGTGCGCACTTCGAACACTGCTTGTGTTTAACAGAATGCGCGCACTAAGGTTTGTGCCTTATGTAATGGGTAGCATGCTTTAAACCAGAAACTTTTTTGAAGTTGCGATGCACCCACTACGTTGCCTTAAGGGAATACGCGCAGTAATGTGTGTGCCTTTTGTAATGGGTGGCTGTCTTTAAACCATCAAGACGTTAGGATATTCACATGGTGTGACGCCCGATGGCAATGTACGCTTGTACCACGCAATATTACTGCAGCATTACATCTCGTACTGTGACACCTGTATACAGGACGCGTATTTTTGTGAAGCATGAAAATTACTTTCAGTGCAGCTCCAAGCAGAGGCGTGGCTGTTTGGTATAACACCTGCTTGCCACGCAGACGGCCTGGGTTCGATTCTCACTCAGACCCAACATTTTTATTATTTATTTTATTTGCAGCTTTTTCGATTTTTCAGTCACGGACAAGATGATGATTTTTCGCTCACAACCAACGGTGCCGACGCCGACAGCGGAATTTCTGCGATACGAGCTCTTTAACGCTATCGCGTTAATATTGGTGTATGTCAAGCTAGCGAAACAGCCGCGGGCAGACCATGAGCGTGGACCGTAAATCAAGCCCTCCACGAGATGCATGTCATAATTTTCACGTTACCAACTGTTAATTATGTTCGTCATACCGTCACATCACGAAATAACAGTTTTGGGGTATACCAGACTAGCGAACCGGCCGCAAGCGCACAATGAGCATGTCATGTAAATCATGTCCCACATGACATCATGTCACGATTTGCATGTTACCACCTGGCATTTATGTTCATCGTACATACACGTCATGCAAAACCAATTTTTGTGTATATCAGGCCAGCTAAACAGCCGCGAGCGCACCATGAGCATGGCATGTAAATCAGGGCCTACATGACGTGCATATCATTATTTTCATGTTACTTCCTGCCATTTATGTTCGTGATATCGTCACGTCTGGAAATACCAGTTTTGGGGTGTACCAAGCTACCGAACCGGCCGCTAGCGTACCATAAGCGTGGCACGTAAATCATGCTCTACATGACATTCATATCATAAATGTCATGTTACCACCTGCCATTTATGTTCGCCGTACAGTCACGTCACGCAATACCAATTTTGGTGTATGTCAAGCTCGCGAAACGGCCGCGAGCGGACCATGAGCATGGCATGTAAATCATGCTGTACGCGACATGCATGCCATGGCTTTCATGTTATCACCTGTGACTTATGTTCTTCATGCAGTCACGTCATGGAATACGAAATTTGGTACATGTAAAGATAGCGAAACGGCCGCAAGCGCATCATGAGCGTGGCATGTAAATCATACCCTACACGACATGCATGACATGATTGGGATGTTACCACCCGTCGTTTATGTTCGTCGTACCGTCACGCCACGCAATACCAGTTTTGGTGCATATCAAGCCAGCGAAACGGCCGCTTGCGCACCATGAGCGTGGCTTGTAAATCATGCTCTACATGACATTCATGTCGCGATTGTCATGTTACCACCTGTCATTTATGCTCACCATACAGTCACGTCACGAAATACCAATTTTGGGGTATACCAAGCTCGCGAACCGGCCGCTAGCGGACCATGAGCGTGGCTTGTAAATCATGCTCTACATGACATTCATCTCATGATAGTCATATTACCACGTGCCATTTATGTTGATCATACAGTCACGTCACGAAATACCAATTTTGGGGTATACCAAGCTAGCGAACCGGGCGCTGGGGCACCATGAGCGTGGGTTGTAAATCATGCTGAACATGACATTCATGTCATGATTGTCATGTTACCGCCTGTCATTTATGTTCGTCATAGGCGCACGTCACGCAATACCAATTTTTGTGTAGATCAAGCTAGCGAAACGGCCGCGAGCGGACCATGAGCATGGCATGTAAATCATGCTCTACATGACATGCATGTCATGGTTTTCATGTTACCACCTGTGAATAATGTTCTTCATACAGTCACGTCGTGCAATACCAAATTTGGTACATGTTAAGATAGCGAAACCGCCGCAAGCGCACCATGAGCTGGCCATGTATGTCATGGAGTAAATGACATACGTCATGATTTTCACGTTACCACATGTCATTTATGTTCGCCATACAGAAATGTCTCGTCGTATCAATTTTAGTATATATCCGTCTGATTAAACGGCCGCGAGCGTCCGCAGACCATGTCATGTAAATCACGCTGTACATGACATGCGTGTCATGATTTTCATGATAGGACCTGTCACTTACATTTGTCATGCACTGTTGTCACGTCATGCCAATTTTGGTATATATCAAATTAACGAAACGGCCGCAAGAGCACCAACACCGTAGCATGTGAATCATGCCACTCATGACATGCATGTCATGATTTTCCTGTTATGACCCGTCATTTATGTTCGTCATACAGCCATGTTATGCCATACCAATTTTGGTATACATGCCATATACGAAACGGCCAGGAGACCACAAAGTCGTAGGCGGCTAGATAGATAGATAGATACGCTCAAAGTCGCAAAAGTTCGCTAAGAAATGCTTCGCATTTAAAAAACAGCAGTTTGATTCTGATTCATGTAGATAGGGCGAAACGCGACAGAACGATGGAATGCCTCGACGGCTGCTGCAATTCGAGATTTCTCTCCCCGGTTCTACTCGCGCGGCGTCGCTCGGCATCGCGTCATCGGAGAGGAGGTGGCTATCACGTGACCGTTCTATGGCTTTTGCAGGCTATTCTCACGTCTTGGACCGTTAAACAATGCATATTGAATTTGAATTTGAATCGAGCCTCGACCAATCCCGTGCAGCTCATAGAACGCTCGCAGGCTTTACCGGGCGTTTGATCTGGGGTGCTATCGTGCAACGATTCTATTTCCGATTCCAATGCCTTTCGTGCTTTTCGCGCTTGGCCAGTGGTCAGAACGACGGTCCGTCCGCGTTATCAACGCGATCAGCCAGCCGTGAGTGGTGGATGATAAGAATAGCATAGAATATGGCATGGAATCGGAAATAGCATCGTTCCGCGATTGCACCCCTGGTTGTCTGCGGCTCTGCGGCGGCTTCGAGTGGGCGAGGAGAAGCGTCGGCGCGCCGGCGTCTTTTAATACTTGTTTTTTTCCTCGTTCGCGCTTCTTGGGTGAGCGGCTGGGGCCGTGCTATCGCGCTGCCGTTTGAAAGTGGCCGTGCGCGCGCTTTGTTGACGCGTTCGTTTGTCGTTTGTGACAAAGCAGCTGACATGCCGTACTCGAATGAGCAACGAGCGGATATGGCTCTGGCCCTAGGTGCATCACGCGGAAACAGAAGGCACGCAGTCAAGCTGTTTCGACGCTGGCATCCAGGTACGCGGCCGAGCTCAATGACCATTGTGCGTACTTATGAAACGCTGAAAGAGACTGGGACATTTACCACGAAACGGCACAAATCTTCAGCTTTGGGCGAGGAAGTGGAGAGAAATATCCTGTCCAAGTTTTCTGCAGACCCCCAGGCAAGTGTCCGTAGTGTGGGTGCTGAAGCTGGTGTCTCGAAATCTTCGGTGTGGAGAATACTAAAGAAGGCACTTCATCCCTACCACGTGCAGCTGCACCAAGCATTGGAGCCTCGCGACTTCCAGAATCGCACGGACTTTGCAAACTGGATCCTAATCAAGACCGAAGAAGACCCAGGCAGGCGCGTCACCAATATCAGTGGTCATTCAATGTGTGGTGTGGCATTTACGGTGGTTCTATAATCGGACCTGTCTTCTTCGACAGCACACTTACAGGCGAGCGATATGTCAAGGATATCTTGGATAGACCACTTGAAAATTTTCTGTGCGAAGTTCCACTGGCTAGGATTAAAGATATCTGGTATCAACATGATGGAGCTCCTGCGCACGGAAGCAGCAAAGCGTGCAATTGGCTGGATAAAGTTTTCCCGCAGCAGTGGATAGGGCGGCACGGGCCCATTGCTTGGCCAGCAAGGTCTCCAGTAATCATATTTCATATTCCAGTAATCATATATGTGTTCCTTACTTGTGTCTACGTCTGGTTTTTTAGCGCTACAAATATAATTACTAGTGATTCAAACCAACTAGCCCGCATCACCGCCTTGAAAGGTCTCCAGATTTAAACCCCCTTGATTTTTTTTCTTTGGGGGTACGTCAAGAGTCGGGTATACCAGGCACCAACCACAACATCAGGTAATCTAAAAGAAAAAAATAAGACAAGTTTGCAACTCCATTCCCGAAACCATGGTCAAGAACGTCACGGAAAATCTGATAAAGAGATGCCAGAGTTGTATTGCAGCAGATGGCGACCTGTTTGAACATGTTCTGTAATCGCGGCTTAATTTTACGAGCACCGATCACAGAAAACAAAAAAAGTCTCCTCATGCCGTTCGCCTACCAACGCCACCTGTGACTAGCTTCACGTCGTCGCCTCCTTTTACGCATCTCAAGTTCAAAAGAGACAATAAAGCTATTTGCCAGTTTTATTCATCCGTCTCGGGCGCTTATCTCGGCAGCGCTCGGCCAGCAGCGTGTATTTGCACCGTCATTCAACGAAAGACGGACGCCCAAACATCGGCCACCTTCAAGGCACCCTGTAGCTTCCCCGTGGCAGCCGCGGGCGACCTCGTTCACCGGTTGCACGTTTGAGAGCAGCACTATAGCAGTGCGCTCGCGGCCCGTCACGTGGCCTCTTTTCAAATTTCGCGGGCTTTCTTTACAACGCGGAAAAAATAACACCGCGAGTCGTATCGTACAGGAAACAATTCAGTCCGTGGTTTCTAAAAGTGCTCTACAGCTCAGTGTTCATATTTTGGGCTATCAGCCAATAATTAAAAAGTTAAGTAATTAAAAATAATTAACTAATTAATTTAGGGGAAAATAAAAAAATAGCCTGAGTATCTACAGGCTAGTGCGAGTAGTATACGTTTGGTTCAATTTGCCTCTGAAGTGCCTTTCATTTTCAAAGTCTTGGCTCAAGTTATGTGGGACAACCTATATATGAATTATATTTAGCCTCAAGTTTCGCTCCCGGGTGCTGTTTGAGACCGTTATTCATGTTACCGCGTAACATCACCTGTTGCGAACTATGGGGTTTAACCTAGTCCTCTAGTTCAACCAACTCCCGGAAACAACCGCTAGGAAGCAGTGAAGTGGGACCACCGCCGCGCTGACAATGGCGCGAGCGGTTAGCGAATACGAAACCCCTGATAGCCGTCAGCGGAAATGAGAGTGAAGACCAATAAAAAAAGAAAGAAAAGTGTGATGTGCACGCAGCTTTTGTTTTGTTTGTAATTTACTTTTTAAGTTGGTAACTACAGTAGCGTAGCCAGAATTTTTTTGTTTTTTTTTCGGGGGGGGGGGAGGGGGTGTTCAGCCATGCGTTATGTATGTCCATGCATGCGTTTGTATGCGTGCGTGTATATACACACACGTCAAACTGAAATGTTTGAGGGGAGGAGGAGGGGCTGAACCCATTGAACCCTCCCCCCCCCCCCCCCCCATCCCCCGCCTGGCTACGCCAGTGGTTCACTGTCAGGGGAGAAATTGGCTCTACGCCATTCGGCCCGGCCAATAGAAGGAATCCTCCCTTCTGGTCTTTTAACGATCTGCTCCTGCTCTGCCCTTCTCAGTCATGCCGCAAAGATACCCACTAGTGTGCTGATTCGACAGCGGACACTTGACTCACCCTGCAGAACACGGGAAAGACCGTGTTTTGCGAACCGTGCGGGACAAAGCACAATTGCGCGGCTACGTTCAACTGTTGGCGCTTTTGTGCCATCTTTAGCAATACCATTTTTGCTTTTCTGCCGTAGGTAGGGGTCGCGCACGTCTTCGTTTGAAATTATTTGCACTTATGTGAAAGTTTATAGTGCCTATGTTTACGATATTGGAGGCCTAAAACGTTGTTTTCCCTGCCTATTTTTGGCGCCTAAAACGAGCTTTTTTAATGCCTAAAAATCCAGCCTCTACTTATCAGCATTTACTGAGCTACACATTTGCTCAGAACCGTCTCTGCATACAGGAGATTTTTATGACAAACTCGCCTTCGGAAAATGGTGTCAGTACCCCTTTAGGTACCGACGACTGAGTCGTTGCCCTGTTGTGACGAAAGTCTCAAACCGATTCTTGCTTTCCTTGTTCGGCTGGAGCACTGTATTCTTGTTTAGCAGTTAAGTAGACTCACTGTGTGTGCGTCAGTCGTATGGCCTGGGTGTTTTCAAGAGTGGCTGCTTTTGGTGTTGCGACGGGAGGGCAACTGCATTAAACCTAGGATAAGGGGAAACGACCACCGTGAGTGGAGCAAGACCTGGTGAATCATGGTAGAGGATTGCCGTGTGCTTGCCTGTTTGTGGTTGTGTTTTCGGCGCAGTTTCATCCTTAAGCCGACAAGTGCTGGTATAGCGAGGCAGACGGCCGCCGGATATGGCCTTCGGAGGAAGTTGACAGAGGACGACACCTCATTCCTGCGAGCACCGCTCCCTATGGTCCGGCAGGGATGTGATCGTCGGATCCATGGCCTGGAGTAGTGGAGGACGAACTGCGATAGAGATCCCTCTGCACAGTACCAGCTGGCCACTGTACCTCGGGACCTTCCTCCTCCGGCGGAGAAGCTTTTACGACCGGCTCTAGAGTTCTTCTTGGCGGGCGCCATTGGGCGTGATCTTGTGAAGCAGGCCTGTCAGTCAGAGGGTTTACCCATAAGTCAGCGCTTGGACGGAGACGCAGGGCGCCGCATTTTTTTCGAGAATGCTTACGCCCCGGGGTCGAGCGAGCGTGGAATGCCGCCGTAGGCTAGTTCCGAGCAAAACCTCGGGAGGATCTCGGACCCCCTTTTCTGGCCTTCGTTGTCGGCACGGGACAGCAGCTCTCGAAGGGTTCTCATCAAACAACAACATTCTTTTACCGGAGCGCAGACATGAAGGTTCGCACGTGCTCTAGTAAGCTGTTCATCTACCCCGAGGTCAACGACACCTCCCCTCTCCCCTTTCGGACTTCCTACTCGCTCACGTTCAGGATCAGAGTCGTCGAGGCGTGGCACATAGGTTGTGTGGAGCACTCGTGCTCCCCAATTGGACTCCTCGACCTAAGAGTGCACAGTGTGACTCATTGCCTCCTTTCTGGAGGCCGGACGCCGGAATGGCAAGTCACCGGATTGGTGGGAGCTGCGGACGACACCGGTTTTGAGTGCCTGAGGGTTGTCTGACTTGGGGCTTTATAAGCCGAAGACTTGTTCTAAAAAGCTCTCTCTCTCTCTCTCTCTTGACATCTCTCATCATGCCTCTATGTAAATAGACCTCTGTTCTTTCTAGTGCGAACGCCACCTCCTCTCTGCAAAAGATGGGCTAACAGGTACTCCGGCGGGGGCCAGCTACCATTGACGTGACCCGCCGGACCCGAGTCGTAACAAGGTGTACAGCCGCGTTACGGATTTTTTCTCCACACTCAGCGGCAGCGCCCAGCACCGCAGCGCCCATCCTCGGCGCGGGTCTCCCATATACCACGAGAGCGCCAAGACGTACGTGGATAGATAGATAGATAGATAGATAGATAGATAGATAGATAGATAGATAGATAGATAGATAGAGAAAAATGCTCAAGTGCCTTTGGTTTGCTAAGAACTACTCCGCATTTAAAATTACGGGGCGACTTCGGTGTTTAGCACTCGCACGTCGGCGTTCATGTGCCCCGTTGTATTTATTGGGTTTACTTTGTGTTTCGTCGCGTTGCCGAAGCGCATCTCAAAGCCTAGGCCACGTAGAAGCGCGCGGTTGAGCTCTGATCCGCCAGGTGCCGCAACAATCCCAGCCAATATTTCCTTCCAATATTTTCTCCAAGTTTTATTGAATCCCAGCAGCTGACAAGAGAAGTGTGTGCTCTTTCATTGAGCTCGTTCAATTTATTTTCATTATTTATCCTGACAGTTCGCCCTTATATTAAGTAAACTCGGAAAACGGGAAGCAGGTGCTCGACCGGAAGTGCTTGGAAGATCGTGCCACTAATAAAGAATGAGCCTTGATACGCGAGGTGGCGACAGCATCGCCGGGCCGCCGCGCCATTTTACAGGTCGTGTCGCTCGTGCTTAGTCGTGCATCATCGGTGAAGTATCGAAAAATTCTATAAACGATTTTCTATTGCCCAGCAGTGCTTCGTGTTTGTTCCGCAGAAATTCTTCAAACGAGGGCATCATCGTGTACGGAGATATCTGCCCTGTTTGTACGTCAGTGCAGCTGCGGCATCATGGTGAACAGTGCCGTGTTTGGTTGCAACAACCACTCGAAAAAGAAGAGTAGTGATAGGAATCAGGGGCGCAGCCAGAAATTTTTTCGGAAGGGGGGGGGGGGGTTTCAACCATGCTTTATGTATGCTCGTGCGTATGTATGTGTGCGTGTATATATACGCAAGCAAAATTGAAAATTTTCGGGGGAGGGGGTTGGCTCCCCCCCCCCCCCCCCCCGGCTACGCCACTGATAGGAATATGTTGCCCTTCTTTGCTACACCGAAGGTGCTAAGTGCCAGAAGAATGCAGAGGCGACAGCCTAGAGGAGGGCGGAGTTCTCTGGCCGGATCAGTCGCCGAAATACTGACCACTCACTCCAAAGCCTGCAGGAAGTACGGCCCGTTTCTGTTGAGTGTTTTTTTCGAATTCCCAGCTCACTGGCAGTGCTGTTTGTATTTGCAACTTGGGCTTAGTCATGTGTTGGTTTTGTGATCCATTGTCATTTAGACCGCAACCGTTTAATCGATATACGGCCTTAGAATGCGACGGAACTTTGCGTTGCAACTGAGAATATGACAAACATGCTCACTGTAAATGGGCACCTTCCTTGCAGCAGCAGCGATAACTCTACTAAACACAGCACGCAATGGTTGTTGAGATTTATAAATTATTTCAAGACGGCCGCTGGGAACTGCTGATCCCTTTCCGACCGTGACGTTCAATTACTGTGGTTACGGACTCCACATGGAGTTCACACGGCTATTGCACAATAAACGCGATTGAAATAGACGGGTTAGGTCTGTTTATTTTTTCGATAACAGCGATCATGCTCTCTCAGAACTTTGACGCACGGTTTATGCACCCGGCCACTCGATCGTCAGGTAATCATGATCTTCCATGAATGCTCGAACGACACAAAGATTGTCGCGTGCGGCCGATCCCGCGCAGGGGCGTCGCCAAGGGGGGGGGGGGTGCTTTTTTTCGTACTGTCGTGTGCAGCCGACCACTTGCGCCGCGGGAAATCATTCTGGATTTTTTTCCAGAATTCCTTTTCACAGTCGAAAAGACACTTGAGTGCGAACTAGAGAGGCTTGAAGGGTTTGGCTAGTGTCGTGAGCGGACGCCTCTGTCGGCCGCCGCGGTGAAACGTGTTTTTATGACGCCGCTAGGTGGCGCTGCGCTCCGGAGACGAGTTAGAGGCGAGCTGACGAGCTGACCACGGCTGCCGCTGCCTATCATTGTTTCTTTGCTGGTGTTGGTGCTTAGTTGTGTGGAAGCGCGAGTTTTGGTTTTCTCTGCACGTGGTGACTCAACGTACGCCTCTGTTCTGCTTTACTGCGGCTTACCTGATATGTTTTCGCCGAACGTCAACTGTGATACGGACATACGAGCGCTATGGGACGGGGACATAGACAAGAGGCACACAGGACAGGCGCTCATGTGTGCCTCTTGTCTATGTCCCCGTCCCATAGCGCTCGTATGTCCGTATCATGTATGAACCAACTTGCCCAAACACAAGTCTTGCTAAGTCAACTGTGACATTGATTTCTTCGTATTTTTGAGTATGCCTGCTAAGAAAGGCAGGACATGGTTCGTGCCGCTGTGCAAAGGCGGGTACAAAACGTTTGCCGAAAAAGTTTCCCTGTTTCGTGCTCCGGCGGACTCTCTTCGTCGAGAAGAATGAGCAAGGAACATAAAACGAGAAGAGAGAGTGCTGGACGAGACATGCGTTATGTGTTCTCGTCATTTTGACGATCGGTTCATTGTGAGGACCTTCAAGCACATCATTAATGGAGAGCTTATAGAGATAGACCGTGAGCGGCCAGCTCTTACTGAGGACGCCGTCCCGACTATCTTTCCCGACGCACCCTCCGACATGTCTAAGAGTATACAGAAAAAAAAAAAAGAAGAGAGAGTACCCCTCGAAACACCTTGAAGACTCGATTGCAAAGCTGAAGAACGCGTTTACTGTGTTTTTCAGCAGAAATGAGCTGCCTGCTGAAAGTATGCTATCATTTTTAGTTTTTGCACGGGCATGAACTCCAAAAAGTTGGCTGCAGCGAGCTTGGTCAAGCACTCACTAGAGAAATTGTCAAGTTTTATAGTTTAACCAGGCTGCACTTCTTCACTAAAGCCATCAACAAAGAGAAGTCTACGCAACGCGAGAAGCAAAAACAGCTCAAACTGAGGCCCTGTCAGTGATCTCCGAACTGCAGCGACGAAATATTGAATGCAATAAACGTGTCACTTTTGTGCTCTGCTCCCTTCATTATATACCGTTTTGTCATTGCGTCTCCGGAGCGGAACGATCATGCGTTCCTATCCTGATGGCCGAACTTTGTTCTTGTTCAGCAATACTGTTTCCCACTTACAAGACTCCTTTTTTTCTGGAAGCCTGAAGCAGCTTACATTAAAACAGAGTAATGAAAGTGATAGAAATAAAAAATCAACAATACGCCGTTTTATACCGGGTGTTCAAAGTTAAGCTTTATGGTTTTCTTAAAATTCAGCACGGGGAAGAACGTGAAAACCACCTTTGCAGATAAGTTATGTATCCAGGGGGACACAAAGTGACACAATAATTATCGCTGTCAGCCGCCAAATTAACTAAGATTGAATAATGAACTTTTGAATGAGTGCAGCAAGCGCGCATATTTGTATTGAAAAGCTGGAGGCAGTCGCGTTTATACACAGTTCCACTTGGAAGAATATCCCGCTACAAACTTTGCGAACTTTGAAACTTTGAAACGACAAGCACGTCGTTTCGCAGGCACAGCGACGAAATCGCGCACCTGAACGCTTTTAGCGGTGTATCAGTCTTGCCTTCGAGGTATTCCAACACGCCGCGAAGATCAGGATCCGCGCTTTGATCATTTGCGAAGATATCAGAACTCACGGGCCCGAGGAATGCATCATCGTCGTCGTCACCGCATGGCGCGAAGGTATTAACGGGGGCTCTCGAAAGGCAGTCGGCGTCCGTGTGCTTTCGGCCTGACTTATAGACGACGGTGACGTCGTATTCTTGTAGTCGCAGGCTCCACCGAGCAAGACGACCTGAAGGGTCCCTTAGGCTGGCAAGCCAGCACAGGGCGTGGTGGTCAGTGACAACCTTGAAGGGCCCCCCGTAAAGATATGGTCGAAACTTTGTGACTGCCCAAACGACAGCGAGGCATTCCTTTTCTGTCGTTGAATAGTTCAATTCCGCTTTCGACAGGGACCGGCTCGCGTAGGCGATGACTCGCTCGAGGTCGCGCTTCTTCTCGGTCAACACTGCGCCAAGTCCAACGCCACTTGCATCTGTGTGAACCTCGGTGTCGGTGTTTTCGTCGAAGTGACCCAGTATTGGCGGTGACTGCAAGCGTCTCCGAAGTTCACGAAAAGAGTCCTCCTTGGGCTTCTGCCACGAGAACTGCACTCTGGCCGTCGTAAGGCGTGTGAGGGGCTCGGCGATCCGTGAGAAGTCTCGCACAAAACGCCTGTAGTACGCACAGAGGCCCAAGAATCTACGGACAGCTTTCTTGTCAGCTGGCGTCGGGAAACTTTCGATGGCTGCCGTCTTGTTGGGATCGGGGCGGACCCCTTCGCGACTGACCACGTGTCAGAGAAAAAGTAGCTCTTCGTAGGCAAAATGACATTTCTGCGGTTTCAGAGTGAGTCCCGACGCCTTGATCGCCTCTAGTACGGTCTGCAGTCTGTGAAGATGCTTGTCGAAGATGGGTGCGAAAACGATGACGTCGTCGAGGTAGACGAGGCATGTCTGCCATTTCAGCCCGGACAGTACCCTGTCCATGATACGCTGAAATGTCGCTGGTGCTGAGCATCGGCCGAACGGCATAACCTTAAACTCGTAAAGTCCATCCGGCGTGATGAAGGCGGTCTTCTCACGGTTCCTCTTGTCCATCTCGATCTGCCAGTAGCCGCTCCTGAAGTGCATCGACGAAAAATACCTGGCGCCGCAGAGTCGGTCTAACGTATCGTCGATTCTCGGAAGCGGGTAGACGTCTTTCTTGGTGAGGCTGTTTAGGCGGCGATAATCGATGCAGAACCGTCAGGTACCGTCCTTCTTTTTCACCAGCACCACGGGTGAAGACCATGGGCTCTTCGAGGGCTGTATAATGTCGTCGCGGAGCATTTCTTCCACTTGTCCCTTGATTGCGTCGCGTTCCCGCACTGAGACGCGGTAGGGACTTCGGCGGATAGGACGCGCTGATTCGTCTGTAATTATGCGATGCTTCGTTAACGGTGTTTGTCGGATTTTTGCTGACATTGCGAAACATTCGCTGTAATCCAAGAGGATGCGACGTAGCTTCTCCCGCTTTTCTTGTGGCAAGTCAGGGTTGATGTCAAAGTTTGCCTCATTAGTAGCCATCGATGGCGCTTCTTGGGATGAGTCGGAGAGCGCTAGTGCATCGCTTACTTCAGCTAGGTCTTCCAAGAAAGCGACCGTTGTGCCCTTGTTGAGGTGCCTGTGTTCCGCGCTGAAATTGGCGATAAGCACAGCTGCTCTACCCTGACGTAGCTGGACGACCCCACGCGCGACGCAAACGTGGCGATCGAGAAGCAGCTGCACGTTCGCTTCCACGATCACATCACCACTTCATAGCACATCGGTTTCGACGAGTGCCATGACGCTTGTATTTGGCTGGACGCTTACTTGGTCGTCGAGGATGGTAACGGGGCGCGGTGACGATTTCTCTGTAGTGCTGCGGACTGTGTTGTCAGTGTTACGGTTTTCGTCTGGAAGTCGATCACTGCGCCGTTTCCGTTCAGAAAGTCCATCCCCAGGATGTCGTCGCGAGAGCATTCCTGTATAATGATGAAGCTCACAGTGTAGCTCTGACCATCAACAGCCACTCGCGCTGTGCATCGTCCGGTAGGCGTGATCAGGTGGCCTCCTGCTGTGCGTATTTGCGGGCCGTCCCACATGGTTTCCACTTTCTTAAGTCGATGAACAAATCGTCCGCTAATGACGGAGTAGTCGGCCCCGGTGTCGACCAGTGCGGCCACTGGACGTCCGTCGAGGGTCACCTGCAAATCGGCGTTTGATGACCGGCTTCGATTTCGATTGGTCACCGACTGTGCAGTCCGTCGTTTCCCGCAGTCACGGCTGCGCCGGGTGGAAGCATCTCGAGGAAGCTCTGCGGAATCCAGTCGGATCGCCGTGGTGTCGGATTTTGTCGAAGCGGTGGTCTCAGTCGAGTCGTCTGGTTGCGTCGGGGTCGCTGGAGGGTTTTCCGGTCTTCGCTTGAGAGCGGCGTCACCTCCTGACGTCGCTGGCGTTAGTTTCCCCTATGGGGACTGGGTGATCTGCCTTTCTAATTCCCGCTATAGGGCGATGGCGAGCGATGAGAGGTGGGGGACGGAGACCTGAAGCGACGGGGGGCGGAGTCTTCGGCCTCTCGTAGGTATGCCTCAATATCTCGGGGTCGCTGGCCGGGAAAAGGTGGTGGGGCGTTGATGTCGTATCCGCGAAGGCCCATCTGGCGATAAGGACAGTGTCGCAAAAGGTGATCGGCCTCACCGCAGTGGAAACAAGGCGGTCGTTGATCTGGGGTTCTCCAGACGTCAGTGTTACGTGGTGCCGTTGGCGGGTACGTAGCTGAACGGGGGGCTGCCGCGCGCGTGGCGATGGCGGACCAGCTTGCATGCGATGTTGTGGCGCGTAGGTTTCTCGTCGCCAGCCGGTTGGTCTTGATGGGGCTTTCAAAGGGGCGGTGTAGGTGTGAACTCCTGGCTCATGAATGGGTGGCGGTGTGGCCGAGGCCGTTTCGGTTGTACCAAGTGTCGCGAGCGCTTAGCGGCGGCACTTAGCGGCGGCCTCGCTAACCCAATCTGCGACGGTCTTCGGGGGGTTGCGAATAAGAGCCTCAAAAAGTTGCACCTTGACGGCCCTCATGAGGTATTGAAGCTTCTTGTCTTCAGTCATGTTCGCATCAGCGTGCCGGAATAGCTCTTGCATTTCCTCGGCAAAGATGGTTACGGCCTCGTTAGGGTGCTGCTCGCGAGTGTGGAGTAAGGCGTCAGCCCGCTCTTTGCGGAGGATACTTCCGAATGTTTTCGATGCCTGCCTCCTGAAGGCATCCCACGTTGTCAAGTGAGGTTCTTGGTTTTCGTACCAGGTGGCTAGCGGAATCTTCGAGTGCGAAGAAAACGTTTCGAAGTTTATCTTCGTTGGACCACTTGTTCAAGGCTGCGACCCGCTCGTAACGCCCCAGCTAGTCTCGTACATCCTCGCAAGCGGAGCCACGAAACAACGGGGGTTGGCGAGGCTGCTGGACGACGACCGGAGTAGGTGCGCTGGTGGCCTCCATTGGTGACGTTGACCGGTGGTTCAGAGGACGACTGGTGGGTTGAAGCGGTCCCGATTCAGCTGGCAGCCCTTTTAGGCGGCAGCTACTGCGGGTTTCGTCTGTCTTGTCTTCTCTGGTGACCTCGTCCGTGTCGGCCGCTCGAGAGGTACTTGGGCCTGGATCACGGTTCGAAGGGGGTGTGCTAAACATCAGCGCCTCCACCAAATGTCACGTAGGTGATGTTGAGCTGGCCGGCGCACAGACGAGCAGAAAGGCAGACCCCGACGGCAATAAAACTAAGGGTAATTTATTGGGGCTGACTAGCGCCCGAAAGCAAGCTAAAAAACACTGCTCGGCGACAGTGAACAGAAAAAGAGCCCAGCGTGCCCGAATAGCGGCTGACAGAATCCATCCCCGCCGGTGGGTGTGACGATCCAGTATGAATCCGTTATTTTGCAGCACATCCGGGCATCAAGCCGGCTTGCGGATACACTCCAGCACATACAAAACGCGGATAAAAAAGCGATTAGAAGTCCGCTTCTTTTCTAAACACACGTGGCAATATACACATCGAAAATTGAAAGATTTCAGGGGTGAGGGGGGAGGAGGGTTGAACCCCCCAACCCCCTCCCCCCCCTCCCGGCAACGCCAGTGCTTTGCAATAGTGGAGTGACCTAAAGTCGCTGCTAACTCTGTAGCACATGGTAAATCCATTTTGTCAGTGTGACGTTAAACACAAAATTAGACTTTATCATCAACGCTCTCCTTAAAGAAAACACCACGACTCTCAACAAATTTACAGTAATTCTGACGGAGCGCTTTACTAACAAGACAGATGATCAAATAGTCACAAAGAAATGGTTAAACGGCTTAGTTCTGGAGAAAAAAATATTTGAGCACATATGCATTTTCCCCCTTTAAAAACCTTATACTTGCCTCAAAAATTGCGAGCGTTTATGTGAAAGTGTTCAAGGTCTGCCTCGTTCGCTGAAAAATTGTGTAACTATAGAAACGTGTACCCACAGTTGCCGATAGAAAGAAGCAAATTTCATTTTGAAAACAAAGTTGATAACCATCGCTAGATTATTGCAAGGAGAATTTTCTAATAACTACAGTTTCTTGTAGAAATAAAGCAACAGCTGCATTTCAAAGCTGAAATCGGACAGTTTGCCTCTATTCTTAATGAATACGTCCGCACTTACACTAAATAGGCACTCGAAGGACGCATTGGATGGTACTTTTAACGCCTGATAAATAAAGATAGCGCGAAAAAACGTAGGACGAGACGAAGAAGGCTACAACAAGCGCATGTGATGTAGCCTTCTTCGTCTCGTCCTACGTTTTTTCGCGCTATTTTCATTCATCATGAATTACCAACTCACCCAACGGTCTATTCTTAACACCTGGCGGGCAGGCATGAGTACGCCGCTGCGACAATAGAACGTTGGGGCGAGCTCTGCAATACTGGCGCCTATGAGACGAGGGAATTTTGTGTAAAACTTCCGGGATAATTGAAAAAAAAAGTAACGAGTAACGTGACACCTCACGTTACCGAAAAACGTTAACGTAAGTACGTTACCCGTTACAGTTCCTAAATAGTAACGAGTACGTTACTAAGTTACTGACAAAAGTAACGCGTTACCGGTAACGCTATTACTTGTAACGCGTTACCGCCAACACTGGTTGTACATGAAAGAGGAAATCAATTGGAAGGGTACGAAGCGCTAGGTTACATCCGAAAGGTAACAACCGATTCGTTTAAAAAGAGCGTCCAGGGGATTTCCCCGGTGAGTAAAAGTGTGGCGGAGAGAGCAACCGAGGAAGAGCTAGTGCTGGAGAATTTCAATTGGAAAAAGGCTGAAGGAAAAATTCCAAAGCGCACTGCCGCGGGTTTAGATGGGATTCCCGTTAGCCTCATTAACGAACTAGGAAATAGCACTAAAGAAGCACTGCTGAAAGCTGTAGAAAAATGCTTAAAGGACAGGCAAATACCGGATAGTTGGCGAAAAGTTAGAATGAACTTAATCTATAAAGGCAAGGGAGAAAAGGATAACATTCGCTCGTATAGACCTTTAAACCATTACATCGGTACTGTACAGGTTGGCGATGCAAGCAGTAAAATGAAAATAGAAAAGTGGGCAGAACACAACGATATTTTGGGACAACTCCAGAATGTATTTCGAGTCGACAGGCGGTTAGACGATAACCTGTTTGTTCTCACTCAGTCTATAGAAATATCTAAAATAGAAAATAGGCCCTTGTGCATGGCTTTTCTAGACATCACTGGGACACACGACAACGTCAATCAGGAAATTTGTGGGATATATTGAAAGGAATGGGCATAGGGGACGACTGTATACAGCTTTTGAGGGAGATATACCG
Source organism: Rhipicephalus sanguineus (assembly GCF_013339695.2). Lineage (NCBI taxonomy): Eukaryota > Metazoa > Arthropoda > Arachnida > Ixodida > Ixodidae > Rhipicephalus > Rhipicephalus sanguineus. Next base: position 29,624 of record NW_023614404.1, read on the forward strand.
AGAAAATACAGTTTGCATAGAATGGGAAGGAATGAGTAGCAAAGTGAACGTTGAGATTAGCAACGGGCTGAGACAGGGATGTCGTTTGTCCCCGCTGTTATTCATGCTGTACATGGTGAGTATGGAAAAAGCGCTAGAAGGTAGCAACATTGGTTTTAATCTGTCGCACAAACAGGGCGGCGTGATGATTGAGCAGAAGCTTCCACATTTATTTTATGCGGACGATATCGTCTTATTTGCCGACAGTCGAGATGATATACAGCAGCTGGCGGATATATGCGGAAGGGAAGGTGAAACTCTTGGACTAGGATTTAGTGTAACGAAGTGGGGATTGATGGTATTCAGTGATCCCTGTGATCAGACGGTGTCAATACAAGGCCAAGAAATACCGAGGGTAAGCGAATACAAGTACCTTGGAGTATAGATAGATACATGGAGGTACAGTAAAAAGCCTCGGCAGCAAAAGGAAAGAGGAATGCTGCAATAATGAAGCACAGAGCGTTGTGGGGAAACAAAGGTATGAGGTGCTTCGAGGTCTGTGGAAAGGTGTAATGGTTCCGGGCTTACTTTTGGGAACTCAGTGGTGTGCATGAGGGAGAGGTGCAATCGGGAATGGATGTATATCAAAGAACTGTGGGACGCCTCGCGTTCGGTGCTCACGGGAAGACGACAAATGAGGCTGTAAAGGGCGATATGGGATGGGTAGGTTTTCAGGCGAGGGAAGGTCAGAGCAAAACAAGGTTCGAAGAAAGGCTAAGAAATATGAAGGAGAGTAGATGGGCAGAGAAGGTGCTCCGTTATTTGTATAGGAAGAGTGTGGACACACAGTGGAGAAAAAGAACTAGGAGGCTCGCTAGTAGATATACGGCTGGTAGTGTAAGCAATATGTCAACAAAGAGAGTTAAGCGAAAAGTAAGAGAGGCGGAGAGGATTTACTGGACGGCAGCTATGGAGAAAAACAGGCTTGAGTAACTACCGAAAGGGCAAAAATGAAATAAGGAGGGAGGCTTTTTACGATAATTCAAGCGGAAGCGCTTTACTGTTTGAAGCGAGATCGGGTTGCCTTAGAACACGTAGTTATAAAGCGAGATTTAGTAAAGAGAAGAACAATTCCCATGCTGCGGGGAAGATAAGGAAACGGCGGAGCATGTTCTGATTGAATGTGGAGATATCCAGCCAGGTGTACGTTTGGGCACGAGCCTACATAATCCTTGGGTTTTAGGGACAACATTGGAAAGCTGAACACACACGTGATTGAAATAAGGAAGAGACGGTTAGAGTATTGGTGGAAGAAAATTAGAAAGGACAAAAATAAATATTGGGGAAAAATAGGCAGTTTGCCGTAAAGGGCAGAGAACTGGGCTGAGAATTTACGTTTTTTTGTGTAGTAAGATAGATTTTATCGAAGTAGAGGCATTAGGCCAACATAAAAAAAAAAGAAAACAGAAAGAGATTTTTTTTGTCGAGCCAGGTGGCACACTTGTCACCGCCCCGTTTATAAAGGGGACGCTCATAGCATCCATCCATCCATCCATTCCGGAGATGTACCTTCACGTAAAAAATACTTTATATATATATAGGGTGCCCGTGTGTAAGGGGTATAAAACGATGACATGACCGGGCTGGGAACGAAGACATCGCTCCATTCCCACGAGAAATCGCAGATGCAGGATGCATACGTCGTCTCTTTAGACGCAAAAAATGTTCGAAAAGCCTGGTGAATTCATGATTGTAAAATGTTTTACTCCGACTCAACACAACAATTAAGAAAATGACAAAATGACAGACGTTTAGCCACCTTGCATACCTCTGCACAGGGCCTAGCTTCGTCCTAGACAATGCGACGACGCTGGCTCGTGAACGAAGGTGGCGGAATCGTGGTTCATTCGTCTTGAGTCTTGACCAATCGGCTTGCAACTACAACCGCGGCCCCTACCGGACGTTTACAAGGACTAGTGGACTGGTAGATCTCCAGTAATTTGTTAGCCAGTGTATAATGAGAATGCCACCTGCATATGCGGCGAAACGTCAATGACATTTTGTTAATAATCGTTTGTGTTAAGTCTGCAATCTTTTGAAAATCTATTAGACGCCCGTGACGTGAAGAACTCAGCCGTCATTCTCGCGTCTGCTTAAAAGGGGCGCGGCTACTATATTTTAAGGCGTAGTTTGGGAGACTATGAAGTGGGCGCGACTGGACACATATCCCCAGCGGAGAATATGGGGAGATGAAAGGTTATCGAAGCGCATGACATCGTCCTGCTAAGTAGTCTAGTCTAGTTCAGCATGACGTAGAAGCTGAACCTATTAGAAGCTAGTGTCGCGTAGTATCGCTTGGTCGCCAACCGAACGACTAATTGAGGAAGAGACGTCAACCAGCGTCTGCAACAAAGTCTGCGGTGTAGATCAACCTGCTTGAGAGTTGCCTGCAGAACTAGACTCCCTAAAATAACTGCTCTGCAGCCCCATCCGACGCAAGAAGACTCGCCAGCACTCGGCGGGTACTGCTCGACACCTTGGCGCTTGGGACTTACCAAAGTCGCCTGGTCATCTGTATGCTAGCTCTTGTTTACTTTTGAACTTGTGTTATAGTTCGCCACTGTTAGGAGGATGAGTTTAGACTGATAGCGAGTGGCGATTCGCGCGCTGTCCTAATTTTTCTATCGATTGTTGATTTCTCGCTACTTGCATTGTGCCGTAACCACTGACCGTTCTGAAATATATGTGTGTTTTTTTCTTTGTTTATATTATGCTGTGGATTGTTGTACAACATATAAACATACCGTTTTTTCCCCCCGATCAATTTTACTGTGTCTGCGTACTCAACGTCCAACAACGTACAACCTTTTCGTTCCCCGTCGACGACTTAGCACCGACGACGAGGTCGGTGACCTCACGTAGGTTCCCCCTTTGCCAGGATCGGTTTAATGTCGAAGTTCATTAAAGGGAGAAAATAATTTCGTCCTTCTAAAATTTGGAAGCGTGTTGGCGCATGGTTTGCTCCAGCAGCGCACTATATTTTCTAGACAAAATGCGCTGGAATTGTGGTTGCTAAGGTATGCCGACCAGTGGAGGAGAGCATTCTCCCGTGCATAAAGGCTCAATCTCATCTTCAACCGACCACTCTGCCCTCGAAGTTTCCATATGCATTCAGTGTCGCCGGTGAGCTGGCCTAGCAAAAATCATGCATTGGAATATACGCTATCGCTACTATAGAGGGAAGGCACGACAGGTCGGCTATTTTTTATTGAATGAAATTGCATATAGCACATTTTGAAAAGGAAAAATGTCTTTACTAACGTTACGGCCGTAGCACGGCCTTCGTCAGAGTAAGTAGGTCTGTTACAATGCAGCCGCTTTTATGGGATCCCGTGTTGAAACTATCGGTACAGCAGCTAGAACAGTCGAAATAAAAACAAAAAAAAACAAAAACAATGGTATCTGTCAAAAAGATTCTGGAACATGACTGACATGCGATGGGTACAATGAATGTACAAGTTCAAATTTTCCTTGCGCGTCACACACGTGGGACACAGTGTGGTCGGCAGGCCATGTAGAAAGAGCTCTGAAGTAAAGAAACGACGAATTCCTAATATACGTGAATTTTTTTTATAATCTAAGAAGTCGTGTTGCAGTGCGAGACAGGTGAGCTTTCTGCGTTTTCATTGATACCTGAACGAATGGTGCTAAATTTGTGGATAAAGAAGGATTCCCTCACTTCCTATCGTGGTTGTCTTGAAAACAGAAGAATAATTGAGAGGCCCTAATTTTTCGAAACCGTGGCCAGGCGTACTGACGTGCTTCGACAATGGTAGATTGGGGAGGCTTAACGCGTGTGCCGATGATTATCAAAACGAATTCTGAAACTTATCCCTCTTTGACCTAGTATTGAACTTTGCATGTTGAACACTCGAGAAGATAACGGAGACGTTGGTACTGTCACATGGTAGTCACCATTTATTTTAATGAAAAGCTAGATCAGCTACTTCAAACCGTTTTCGATGTCGTCATGTGCGCGCACACTTTGCAACGCTGTATGTTGCAGGGATGACAGCTTCATGACGTAAACACGTGGTTTTAGATGAGGTTAGTAAATCACGAAAGTTTCGCGATCGTCGGTAGACCACGCGTGGATTTCCGTAAGGATTCCTTTGAGCCGATCGCTCTGTATTAAAAAGTTGAAATGTTTCTTTAAAAAATGGTTGACATTTGCAGCTGAGGCCGCATGTGTCAAAATTAGGTTAGTCCGCGAACTATTTTTTGGGATCTTTTGTTAGTACTCGGCAGATCGGAACGATCGAGCTCTTTGCGCGTTTGATGGCGTCTGTGATTATGCTGGACGGATAGCTGTCTTTTTTCGAGCGCGCCCGAAGTTGTTCACATTTGCGAGAAATTCGCTGCTATCAGAGCATATCTTTTAAAACGGACAGCTTGGCTGTAGGGAATACTGGTTTTTGTTGTGCTTCACGTGACTACTACTAAAGTGAAGATATTGCTGCCTATCCGTGGGTTCCCTGTAAAGATTAGTATCAGCGTCCCATACGTAGAATGGCCATGACATCAAGGAAGCTTATGTTCACAGGTGAATACGAGTACGAAAAATGAATCGTCGGATGAGCGCTGTTAAAATCTGCTATGAAGAAAGAAGTTGCGATTCACTATGGTGCCATTAGGAAATGTCGTGGATGAACCACTTATAGTAAAATGGCTTATATTCATGGTTTGCAAGAAATTGGTTTTCAAGGAGCTCAGAAATATATTTGCATAGTTTGGTCCGATTCTTGTGCCCATAGCTGTACCGCTAACTTGCACATAATGTGTCCCATCAAATTCGAAATTATTAAGTTCTAGAATGAGCTTGAGCAACGTAGCTAATGTAGATGCGGAAACTGGTTTGTCGGCGTCGCAATCGTTGTACGCGCAGATAACTGCCTCGATGCCGTCTGAGTGAGGGATATTAGTATATAGTGACGTGACATCTAACGTAACGAGAACGAATTTTGAGGAACCTCTAGGTCAAGAATATCGGTTAGAAAGTGATTCGTATCTTTAATGTAAGAACAAAATCTGGACGGAATGGTGTTAATGAGCTATCTACATAACGGAAAGGTTCTCAGTCACTGTTCCAATTCCAGAAATTATTGGTCTACCGGATTACCTTTCTTATTTTGGGAAGAAGGTAAAACCTGCCAGCTACTGGGCTTAACGGTATTAAATTTTAGAGTACTGTAGCTAATTTCTTTATCATGAAAGAGGGCAGTCAGAGTATCACGGACAACAGCTTCGAACTCGTTTGTTGGGTCATGATCTTGTCGCTTGTAATAGGATGCATCACTGAGCTGCCTCTGGCCTTCGCTGATATAAGTGCTCCTGTCCATCACAACAATGGCGCCGCCTTTATCGGCAGGTTTAATAATTATGTCATTTCGACTAGCGAGGGATTCAATTGCTTTTTGCTCCCTGCCAGTGAGGTTGCGGTGCAATGGTGTACGTTCTTTATATGCCTGCATGACATCGCGTTGCACAGCTCTGATATATAGGTCCAGACATTTGTCTCTTTGGGAGGGTGGCGTCCAATGCTTATAAGATGGCAATGATGAGCTATTGGTATTATGAGCCGAGGACCGATCATGAAAATATTCACGGAGGCGCATACTACGTTCGAAATTGTGAAGATCCTTCACCAACTGAAATTCACTATAGCTTCCAGTTGCAGGGCAAAAATTAAGTCCTCGAGATAAGACACTACGTTCATCAATTGATAGATCGTAGCATGACAGATTTACAATGTTATCCTGTCCCGAAGATTTGCTTTCCAGCTCGGCCGGCGCTTATTAGCTGTAGTTGAATGCTTGCTCGCAGTGAGCATTCCTTTTTACGTATGTTGTCACGGGCGATCTTCTTCGACTTTTTAGCATCCAGCTCGGCTAACTTCTGTGACCGGTATAATTCGAGATTTTTTAATTCTTCAGTCGTAAACTGAGAAGATTGCACAAGCTGTTTTTCCTGATTGCGCAGGCCTTTTTCTGATGATTCATAATGCTAATAATATGCTGGTTAGTTCCACAGACGCCCGATTTAAGGTATTATTCCACCTTGACAGTTTTTCTTTGACATCTCTATGTGGCCGGCTGCAGCTTTAGTTGCAAACCTTTAGGAGCACTGTTGCCCGCGACATACGTTCTAGCATAGAAATGTGCGATTCACAACGAGTCCGTTTTTTCTATAACCTTCCTTGTCCTTAAAAAGTTCATTGAGCCGTAGACAAAGTACTCTCACCCAGCTGGCGTTGTGGTAGTCAGTTCGTTCCTCTCGTGGTTGTGCCCCTTTCCGGAGTCCGTACCGTGGTTGAGACGGCGAAAGTGACGCAACGACCGCAGGCGGCGAAAGGCTAGACTTAGGCTGTGTATGTTGCGACTTGTCATGGGGGCACGCGATGGTTTTGAGACGACGTTTTGTCTTACGGAGGCTTACTCGTTAGGGTGCGGGATGCTGTCGTGAGGTGTTGTTTTCTTTAGTTAGGCTGTGCTGTAGATGACTACGTGCTGAAGGTTGCCATGCTCGACCTACTCGATGCGGAGCGTCATTCGTTGATGAATCGCACCAGGCAGTTGATGTCGCATCCGCTGGTCTTCTGAGCATAGATGGCGGATGTGACTTGCACAACGACACACCCTCAAAGCTCAAATGAAGCCCGTCTGCTGCGAGGACGCGTGCGGGCGGTAACCACTCGATTTCATGATCGAGGTAGCGAACTAGCCGGGAGTAGCGGCAAAAATCAGACAAATCACGATAGGGAAGTGAGGGAATCCTCTTAATCCACAAATTTAACACCATTCGTTCAGGCATCATGAAAACGTAGGTAAGCTCACCTGTCTCGCACTCTAACAAAAGGCTTCTTAGATTAGTAAAATGTTTTAAAGTATGTATGTATTAGTCATTTCTGGTTCTTTTTGCTTCAGAGCTCTTTTTACATGTCCTGCTGACCACACTGTGTGTCCCACGTGTTGATGCACAAGGAAATTTGAAACTTGTATGTTCATGTACCCATCGCAGTCAGTCATGTTAACACAATCTTTTTGACAGATTCCAGTTGTTTATCATTATTATTTTTTTCGACTTTCCTTGATGCTGTACCGATAGTTCAACACGTGAGCCATAAAAGCGGCTGCATTGTAACAGACCTACTTACTCTGACGAAGGCCGTGCCACGGCCGAAACGTTAGTAAGGCATTTTTTCCTTTTCAAAACGTGCTACCTGCAAGTTCATTCATATAGAAAATACCCGGCCGTCGTGCCCTCCCTTCATTTAGTTCTTCAACCATGGGTCCCGGACAGCACTGAAGAAAAGGATGATTTGGAAATACCCTGTGAACACTCCAACCACAGCAGTTGTGGGAGATTCACAAACAAAGTATATACATCATACTTCGACCCCCTCTGCAATGGCGCACCAGCCTTCATCTCGCAGAGTGGTGCTACAATCGGTGATGTGCGACCTGCTGGACTTAGTACCCCCTCAGCGTCCTGTCTTATTCTTCACGTTGGGACACCGATGTGGCTTCAATTCGGGACACGAGGCGTTTGCAAAATACCGCGATCTACTGGAAAGCATTGCGAAGGACCGCCCAGAAATTCGGCGAATTTACGCCACATTGATACTGCCTAGAAGTGGAAACCGTCGACAAAGGAACCGTAACCTGACATTCGTCCGACGCTGCAACAAAGAAGCATCAGTCTTCAATGACATGCTTCGAATTTTTGCCGCTATTCCCGGCTAGTTCGCTACCTCGATCATGAAATCGAGTGGTTACCGCCCGCACGCGTCCTCGCAGCAGACGGGCTTCATATGAGCTTTGAGGGTGTGTCGTTGCTTGCAAGTCATATCCGCCATCTATGCTTCAGGAGACCAGCGGATGCGACATCAACTGCCTGGTGCGATTCATCAACGAATGACGCTCCGCATCGAGTAGGTCGAGCATGGCAACCTTCAGCACCTAGTCATCCTACAGCACAGCCTAACTCAAGAAACAACACCACACCGACAGCATCCCGCACCCTGACGAGTAAGCCTTCCGTAAGACAGAACGTCGTCTCAAAACCATCGCGTGCCCCCATGAACAAGTCGCAACCTACACAGCCTACGTCTACCCTTTCGCCGCCTGCGGTCGTTGCGTCACTTTCGCCGTCTCAATCCACGGTACGGACTCCGGAACAGGGGCACAACCACGAGAGGAACGAACTGACTACCACAACGCCAGCTGGGTGAGAGTACTTTGTCTAACGGCTCAATGAACTTTTTAAGGACCGGGAAGGTTATAGAAAAGCGGACTCGTTGTGAATCGCACATTTCTATGCTTAGAACGTATGTCGCGGCAACAAGTGCTCCTAAAGGTTTGCAACTAAGGCTGCAGCCGGCCACATCAGAGATATCAAAGCAAAACTTGTCAAGGTGGAATAATACCTTAAATCGGGCGTCTGTTGAACTAACCAGCATACTTATTAGCCATTATGAATCGTCAAGAAAAAGGCCTGCGCAATCAGGAAAAACAGCTTGTGCAATCTTCTCAGTTTACGACTGGAAGAATTAAAAAATCTCGAATTATACCGGTCACAGAAGTTAGCCGAGCTGGATGCCAAAAAAGTCGAAGAAGATCGCCCGTGACAACATACGAAAAAGGAATGCTCACTGCGAGGAAGCATTTCAACTACAGCTAATAATGCGCCGGCCGAGCTGGAAAGTAAATCTTCGGGACAGGATAACATTGTAAATCTGTCATGCCACGATCTATCAATTGAGGAACGTAGTGTCTTATCTCGAGGACTTAATTTTTGCCCTGCAACTGGAGGCTATAGTGAATTTCAGTTGGTGAAGGATTTTCACAATTTCGAACGTAGTATGCGCCTCCGTGAATATTTTCATGATCGGTCCTCGGCTCACGATACCAATAACTCATCATTGCCATCTTATAAGCATTGGACACCACCCTCCCAAAGAGACAAATGTCTGGACCTATATATCAGAGCTGTGCAACGCGATGTCATGCAGGCATATAAAGAACGTACACCATTGCACCGCAACCTCACTGACAGGGAGCAAAAAGCAATTGAATCCCTCGCTAGTCGAAATGACATAATTATTAAACCTGCCGATAAAGGAGGCGCCATTGTAGTGATGGACAGGAGCACTTATATCAGCGAAGGCCAGAGGCAGCTCAGTGATGCATCATATTACAAGCGACAAGATCATGACCCAACAAACGAGTTCGAAGCTGTTGTCCGTGATACTCTGACTGCCCTCTTTCATGATAAAGAAATTAGCTACAGTACTCTAAAATCTTTAATACCGTTAAGCCCAGTAGCTGGCAGGTTTTACCTTCTTCCCAAAATTCATAAGAAAGGTAATCCCGGTAGACCAATAATTTCTGGAATTGGAACAGTGACTGAGAACCTTTCCCGTTATGTAGATAAGTAGCCTCATCAACACCATTCCGTCCAGATTTTGTTCTTACATTAAAGATACGAATCACTTTCTAACCGATATTCTTGACCTACAGGTTCCTCAAAATTCGTTTCTCGTTACGTTAGATGTCACGTCACTATATACTAATATCCCTCACTCAGACGGCATCGAGGCAGTTATCTGCGCGTACAACGATTGCGACGCCGACAAACCAGTTTCCGCATCTACATTAGCTACGTTGCTCAAGCTCATTCTAGAACTTAATAATTTCGAATTTGATGGGACACATTATGTGCAAGTTAGCGGTACAGCTATGGGCACAAGAATCGGACCAACCTATGCAAATATATTTATGGGGCTCCTTGAAAACCAATTTCTTGCAAACCATGAATATAAGCCATTTTACTATAAGAGGTACATCGACGACATTTTCCTAATCTGGCACCACAGTGAATCGCAACTTCTTTCTTTCATAGCAGATTTTAACAACGCTCATCCGACGATTTGTTTTTCGTACTCGTATTCACCTGTGAACATAAGCTTCCTTGATGTCATGGTCACTCTACGTAATGGGAAGCTGATAACTAATCTTTACAGGAAACCCACGGATAGGCAGCAATATCTTCACTTTAGTAGTAGTCACGCGAAGCACAATAAAACTAGTATTCCCTACAGCCAAGCAGTCCGATATAAAAGAATATGCTCTGATAGCAGCGAATTTTCCCGCAACTGCGAACAACTTCGGAGCGCGCTCAAAAAGCAGAGCTATCCGTCCAGCATAATCACAGACGCCATCAAACGCGCAGAAGAGCTCGATCGTTCAGATCTGCTGAGTACTAACAAAAGATCCAAAGATAGTTCACGGACATACCTAATTTTGACACATGCGGCCTCAGCTCCAAATGTCAACCATATTTTAAAGAAACATTTCAACATTTTAATACAGAGCGAGCGGCTCAAAGGAATCTTTACAGAACAACCACGCGTGGTTTACCGACGATCGCGGAACCTTCGTGATCTACTAACCTCATCTAAAACCACGTGTTTACCTCATGAAGGCTGTCATCCCTGCAACAAACCACGTTGCAAAGTGTGCGCGCACATGACGAAATCGAAAACGGTTTCAAGCAGCTCATCCAGCTTTTCATTAAAAATAAATGGTGACTACACATGTGACAGTACCAACGTCGTCTCTCTTCTCGAGTGTTCAACATGTAAAGCTCAATACATATGTCAGAGATAAGCTTCAGAATTCGCTTTAATAATCATCGTGCACACGCCGTAACCCTCCCAAATCTACCACTGTCGAAGCACGTCAGTACGCCTGGCCACGGTTTTCGACAAAATTAGGGCCACCATTATCAGTCCGGTTTCAAGACAAATCACGATAGGGAAGTGAGGGAATCCTTCTTAATCCACAAATTTAACACCATTCGTTCAGGCGTCAATGAAAACGTAGGAAAGCTCACCTGTCTCGCACTCTAACAAAACGGCTTCTTAGATTAGTAAAATGTTTTAATGTATGTATGTATGTATTAGTCATTCGTGGTTTCTTTACTTCAGAGCTCTTTTTACATGTCCTGCTGACCACACTGTGTCCCACGTGTTGATGCACAAGGAAAATTTGAAACTTGTATGTTCATGTACCCATCGCATGTCAGTCATGTTAACACAATCTTTTCGACAGATTACCAGTTGTTTATCATTAATATTTTTTTCGATTGTCCTTGATGCTGTACCGATAGTTCAACACGTGAGCCCATAAACGCGGCTGCATAGTAACAGACCTACTTACTCTGACGAAGGCCTTGCCACGGCCGAAACGTTAGTAAAGGCATTTTTTTCCTTTTCAAAACGTGCTACCTGCAAGTTCATTCTATATATATATATATATATATATATATATATATATATATATATATAGTATATAAGTATATATATATGATATATATATATATATATATATATATATGTATATATATATGGTATATATAGATATGTATATATATAGTAATATATAGGTATATATATATATGATATATATATATATATATATATATATATATATATATATATATATATATATAATATATATATATATATATATAGATATATATATATATATAGTGAACTAGATGTCACGACATGTTTGCCTCAATGGCAAGCAAGACGATGTATGAAGCTCTTTGCTGGCTGCTTCGCATTACATCGATTTCAACATTGCATGGAATCTGCCGTTTTTTTTTTCATGGTCGTTAAAGACGGGCGGGGCGTTTCCTGTCTGCTTCGATGGCAGGCCTCCCAAGCGGGGTCATGTTATCGCATGCACCCTCCGAGCGACGGACATGGGCCGGCTCGTTTGATCTCTGCTTCGGCCGCGTTCGTCGCCGTTGCTCGCGCGCTTTTGCCCGCTGTGTAACATAAAATGCGCGGGCGGATCTTATCAATTTGGACTTCATACCCGAAGGACATGACGGCGACGGCGACGGCAAAAACCCGCCGAGACTGTCCATATACTTGCTATCGCAATGAAATGAAGAAGGCAAAACACGGGCAGCAAGCACGAATGTCCCACAGAAATGGGCCAGACCCCACTACTCAGCACTGGTCCACTAGGGGGATCTCAAGAAAACAAATGGGCGGCAAACACCAGTTAATATCGTGCATTAAACTCAAAGCGCATGCGGCAAGCCAGACAAGACGACGCATGTGGCGGCAGAAAGACGCCTGCTGCTCAAGTGGAAAAGTACGAAGCATCATACGTACAATTAAAAGGGACTTTCTGGACAGACATTTAGGATTTGCTTGCGCGATGTGATCAGGTATGTTTCGAAATTCTGTCACCTTTTTTTCGTGTTCTAAACAGCCCTCACTGGTCATCCAGCTTGACGGAGTGCAATGGTTCATCAACTTCTTTTCTTGCTACTCCGACGTCATTTTTATAATAACAAAAACGAACATTATACAATGTTAAACAGTACTCAAATCAAATAGCGCCAGCTGTTCGAAAATTTCGGTTATTCAGGTACCGACATAAGAAAGAGCATTATATTTTTTACATTATCACCCAATGGACACATACCCTCCTTTATTCTAAAGTTCCATAACATTCTATAAAACCACTCAATTCTTGGCCAATACCCCACAGTGGGTGTGAGCCACAGATATAGGTGAACAAGAACAAGAACATCATCATCACTAGAAGAACGTGACAGAAGCAAATAGGGAGACGAACCTGTCTTCTCCTTGCCGCCGCCTTTACTGAGACCAACGACCTCGACTACGAGCATGTACGCCCGACGCCACGTTTCCGCCCTCCTGCGCAGCAGCTTCTCGGCTCCAGCTCTGGGCTCGGCATCCCCCGCGTCAACCCTCAAGGTGTGGTACACTAGAAGCCCCGTCGAGTCACCGGGCGCCCAGCACTCGGAGTCGTCTTCGCCCACGACCTCGCTGCTTCTCCACATGTGGGGCTACGACCAAGCCCACGCGCCATCCAGCAGCGGGAGAGCAGGGGACTGTCCCGACCTCATTTTGTCCGGCGAGGCTGCGACTCCCGAGTGGCTGGGCATCACCTCCGACCAGTCGTTCTTCCGCAAGGTGACCGGCTTAGTGTTCGCCCTTGCCGTGCTGGCCTGCTGTGCCGCCATCATGCTCAGTGTGAGAGGTCGCCTTCGACCGAGAGAAGTGGTCGACGAACGTTCGTCGAACAGCTCGACCGAGTGGATGCTGTCGCCCGTGCGGAACAGTCCTCCATTGCACTTCCACGGGTTTGCAGATGGTGTCGAGGGCGGTAAAACACGAATACAGGCCCAGACGTCCGCGGCCGGTGCTGGTCCTCTGCTTCTGGGAGGAAACAATTCGCGCATGCCGGAGGAGAAGAACCTCAGTGTTGTTACTGTTGGTTCTGCCGTGGCTAACGCTGTTTCCGGTCGGCCCCTTAACCCGATGTACGTGGCCGGGGAACCCGGAGAACGTCGTTTCCTTGCCGAAGACCGAGACGCTTCCCTGCAAAGAAGAGCGATGGACACTCCTGAACGGCGCTTCGAGAATGGAAAGTCCAGTGAAGTGACACCCCGTTAGCCAATCCGCACCATAGGTTAAACCAAGGTGACTGAAACCAACCTCTGAAGACGGGGCTCTGCGAAATATACAACTTACAACTTTACAACTGTGGCTCTGCCAGAGCCACAGTTGTAAAGCCGCAACAGTGACCTTGGCTATAAATATAACACTACATGTGTTGCGTTATGCGTAAGGCTCACGTGTATATGAAGCTTTACTCAGGCTTAGTCCGAGACTCTTATACTAAGCAAACTATTGTCATGCATTTAAATGTCGCGGTAAAACAAAACACCACCGTAACGCAAGAAAAATGGTATTGGCAGAAACAGTCTGTGGTTTGGCTTCCCATTGAAACACCGTACAAATAGTCCTTAGGTGCACATATATGCTACCGACATACAGAATCATGCGGCCGTGTTGCTTGCTTAAGCGGCCATTGACTGGCGTGCTTAAGCCTTCATTGACGGCCTTTGTTGTACGTTAGATTGCGTTTCATTGAGTTTTGGCTCCCTGCGGTTGACAGACAGCACAATGGAGCCGATTTACAATGATAGTGGTGATGCTGATAACGATTCCCTTTCAAACTGGTTGCTGGCACATACCGCCAAGCTTCTTCTTTAGCGTTCTCTTTAATACCACTATAAAATATTCATATTGTGCGCGTGTAAACTGCGATAAAGATGACAGCTGTACGAGTATGTATGAACTCTTGAAAGTAAGGCACAAATGTAGGACCAAATAAAGTGGTCCTTGCGAAGCTCTTCCGGCACCTGTAGTAATACTGCATAAATGGCCAAACGCGCAAAGCCAAAGCGCACTCATCGAATTTGTAGAAACAGACGCTTGTGCGCAGAAAATTCATATGTAAGGTTTACATAAAAGCATAGCTTATGCCGATATTTGCAGCGTTCGTGGACAACACCCGAAGGATCGCCCAACGGGTGTATCATGAATATACCATGAATTTCGGGTACGAAAATAGACAAGCTCGGGCATTATTTCTACAAGTTACTTCTTCGGCAATGAGATTATTGTCGTAACAGTCCAGGCTAATGCACAGAAAAGACTCTGTAGAATATCCCTAAAATGTTTCAGGCCTCAGGAGTACACCAATATAACGACTTCTTTCTATTTATTAAAGCTGTTTTTTTACAGGTTTGAAGGCCGTCCACCAGTGTTCCTCTTCAGTTTTTTTTTCACGTTTGTCTTGTTTTATGGTAGCTTATTGTCTAGTAACATAATGAACAAAAGTTCATGACTGGATGTTTAGGCAGAATAAATGTGGCAATAGCTTAACCTGACCGCATTGTGAAAATGACAGACATGGTAAATGTTCGGCGATCGCAGATTTGAAGGAGCACTGAAATTCCACGAATTTCGGGCTCTAAGTCCGTCTCTTTGTTCCGTGACAAATTCATGCACGGCCTATGTTTTAGCGTCCTGTATAAATATGAGAAATAACGAATGACTAAGCGCTGTTTGAGCGTTTGTAAATGTAATGCTGACTTTTAGAAACATGTGACGTAGACCCTTCCATTTATCACGGCGACTATGGTATTTTGTAGCAAAAAATTTGGCAACAAAACTTTTGTTGTTTAAAGCGGCGCTACTGTTCAATCGCCGACTTCTCGTTAAGTTTATGTAGCTTTGAAAGCTGATCCGAGCAGTAGCGATGGCGCCTGGTGTGCTCCTTATTTGGCTTGGCTGCTATATCAGCAACGGTCATGCTTCTTCAGGTGAAGTGCTACGCCGTTTTCTGTTGATTTCTTCTAGCCATTACGCATGTTCTTTTAAATGTGTCTACGTGACGCAATTTCGCCGCGATGTTAGCCGATGATCCGGGGAACATAAGTGACGGGTGTGCTGCTTATTCTGTTCTCTTGTTCTTGCTTTTAGCCTGCTTGTAGTAGATCGAGAATGTGTAGGCAATTCGTGCTGGTGCCTTACTCTAAGGGCGAAACCGATGCACATAGCAAAGGGCGGGTGGAAGGGGAATAAGTTTTATCAGTTTTGCGATACATAGGCTATTATGTATGTTTGTTTTATTCCGCAACCGGTTCTCAAATAACTAGCGCTTAGCTTATGTAATCTAGCGTAGTGCTGCCAAATAAACTGTAAAACGACGCAATCGGTAAACTAATTTCTCTTACAGTGCTGCCCTGCCAATAAATGTACGTGAAACCGAACATATATTTGATGTATGAGGAAGATTTAGTTGATAAGAAAGCATAGGTTGAATTGACGTCAGGATTAGGCAATATTTAAAATCACGTAAGAATGAAGTTACTTTTGCAGTAAAGCTGCACCTGCCATCTCTTAGGCCTCGCTCTTTAAGTCGTACCAGCGCCTTACATGAGGAAGAGGGTAAACATTCAAGGTAGCAAGGTAATTACAGCAAACAAGGTAACTTAACCAAGTGAACACAGTTGGTCATGCTAGGAGGGAGCATAAGGCCAGGCAGCAATTCTTTAGCTGCACAACTTTAATTATTTAAGCTCTGGCTTTGTACAGGATGTACGCTGTGTGGTGCGGCGAGTAGCTGTATTCGCACGACGAACTAAATCGCGATTCTAGCCCGCGGATTGCGTGCTACGTCATCATACGTCACCCGTTCCCGCGACCGGTCCTCCTTCGGTCCGCGCAGAGGGATTCGCGAAACGACGGAGGCACAAACCACAGTTAGGATCCTCGGGGAGGAATGCTGAAATCCTTCCTTGTAGCGTGAATTCTCCCCTCTCGTGTGAATGCTACCTGCGGAGCGATCTGAATCACGTCACACGTCACGTGACTGATTCATCCGTGATCGTATCCGTCGTGTGAATACAGCTTTAGTGGTAGTTGGCCCCGTCGTGATCCACATCGGTTGCGTTCAAGCCGATGTTTCCAGTGAGGATCACGGGTTCTTATAAAAACAGAACTTTATTTACATAGAAGAGGAATCGTTCAATAGTACAAAAGTCTTTGGCTTTTACAGCCCCAACGTTCCCCAGCACTGATACACTAGGGAAGCGGTGACATCAGCTCCTGCCAATCCGTCCCAGCTCTCCGCCAGCCAGAAAAGCTGAATAGGGCCACATGAAGGATCCAATGGCGAGCGTGGATGAGATGCCCAGTGGGCTGCACAAATGCACTACACAAAGAAGACGTTTACGTCCCACGCTTCGGCGACTTGATTCTGAGAACGTCAGGTGACGAGGTGGAGTCCGGTAGTCCTCTCGTCGAAGCCAGAGGAGGTCTTCGTTGACGGCCACTCTCTCGAGCATCGGAAAAGCTTGTGTTTCCGTTCTGCTGAAGACAGGCCCTGAAGGGGTGGGAAACGTTCTGGTGGCTACCTCCCACGGCCCACGCCGCCGCGCAGGATGAAGTGTTCCCGACTTCCCCGTCGGGCTACTGCGTAACCGAACGACGACGGGCCGCCAAACTCGCTCAGAAAAATGCGGTGCTCGCTGTTTCCGTCCAATGCTAATCTCGAAGCGAAAGGCTTCCGGCGGACAGATCAGTCCACACCGGCGTATGTCTTGTGGACCAAACTTAACAATGCCAAAAAGCACGACATGGTTATGAGCGACGCTGTAGTTGGAGATTGCGGACTAGTTTTAACAACGTGAGGTCCTTGGACATGGACGAAATTCTAAGTACAAGGGGGTTTTCGCTTTACGTCCCCATCGAAGTGTAGCCTCCTCAGCAGAGAATCGAATCTTCGTTAATAACCTTGGCAGCGCGACATGGATGCTTTTGGGTCTCTGCTCAGAGATAATGAAACTTTTTTAGAGAGCAGCGTATAGCATGGTCCCATCCCCTCTCTCCCTCGTTCAAACTTATAGCGGAAGTAGAAACGCGCTAAGCGTCAGAAAAATTTGAGGCTCCTTTGGTATCACTAGAGTCTGCGTAATTTTTTAGCAAAGAGTCACGGAATTGGCCGACAAGAAATTCATCTCTTGGGTGACGAGAGATCGAACATGCATGTCCGGTTGATATTTTTGTGTTTTCTGTTTTTTTATATCTTATGTGGTGATATCCAAAGTACATGTAAAGGAAAATGTTATTTCCGAAAAATGCTCCCAGTGGGCTAAAAAAAATATTTGAAGGTGGCAGCGCAGGTATCCCGTTTTTTCTTACCGCAATATTTTCAGATTTGACGGCTGAATTTAACATGAACTATAAACGTTGTGTCGAAATTCTTTCTGCTGGTTTTAATATGCATCACTCTGAATTACATTCATGCCTTCCTTAAGCTGTCCACGAAATAGAAAAAAAAATATGTAGGAAAATAGCAAACACGGCTCGAATAAAAAGAAGTTTGTTAACTTTAATGTACCTTGGCCTGTTTCCTACTTCACAAAAAGCTTTTAAAAAGCATCAAAACAGTGTCAGAAAGTGTCAGAAAGTGTTGCAACACTTCTGTGAAAGGTTGTTTTCCTAAAGGCAGTGTAAAAGAAGAAAAAGATAGTTAAAGAAGCAAGTTTTTTTCAAAAGAGCTCATTTTTAAATTTTTGAGAAAGAAACTCCTGTCCTAATTTTAAGGAATTTTTTTATCGAAAACCGCTTATGTCACTCAAAACACTGTTTCAATATTATGTGTCCTCATTTGCTTTGTTCAAAACATATGACGGGCCAGAATGGTCTCTGGTGTGTGCTTGCCTCAGTAACTTTGCTGGTTGTTATAAGCTTGCATTGTGTGTAAATGTACAGACAGACAATGAACTTTATTTGATCCTGAGGAGCTTTCGCGGGAAACCCTATCGGGGACCCAGTTTAATTATTTTGCTGCAGCAGAACTTCACTCTGGTCGCTTGTCATTAACAAAAAATGCAGCGTGTGCAGCACGCTGTATTTGCAACAAAAGCGCAACAACAACAACAAAAAATATGAAGGCACCTTCGCACTAGGGGTGCCAAGCCTGAAGAAAGTGCGGAGCTAGGTGGCCTTCTTTGTTCCTCTTTATTTCTCTCTTTCTTTCTTCCTTTCTTTCTTTGTTTCTCTCTCATCTCTCTACTTTATCTGTATTTTTGTCTCTGATTATTTGTAGTTCATTCTTTCTCTCTCTTTTTTCTGTCTATTTCTTTCTCTTTCTATCTTTCTTCCTTTCTTTTCTGTATTTGTCTCTCTCTATTTCTCGCCTGCTTCTTCTTTCAATGTTTTCTTTCTCTATCTCTATTTTTCCTCTTTATTTTTCTCTCTTTCTCTTTCTGCATTTCTTTCTCTCTATTTCACATTCTTTATGTTCTATGCTTTACTCTCTCATCCCTCCTACTTTCCCTCCTCCACACCCTCACTTCCCTTTTCTACCCCCTTGCTGTACGATACTACGCAAGGCTATGCTACGTTCTCGCAGCGCGCCTGGATAGCCGAGTGGTTAGGCGCGCGCCTTGGGATCGTGTGTACACGGGGTCGAATCCCGCCGCCTCGTGGTAAATTTTTTTATCGCCAAGATTTTCTATTTTTTTATATCTTGAATATCGTGAATCCCGTTTTTATATCTTATATCGTGAATCCCGCGCAAGGATGCCATCAGCAAGCATATAATAAACACTGGTACTCGATATGCACTCCTTCAAAGCGTCGTCAGTTGAGGAGAGAAACGGTAACGTGTGCGCTCCCCAGTAATATGTTAATAAAATTTGTGGCTGGGCTAGTTGGTGCATAATTAAAATATAAGACGGTGGCGCAAAACGGGACAAAGACGAATACAAGAAGATACGTATACAAGTGGGCTTGTATACAAGTCTCTTCTTCTTGTATTCGTCCTTGTCCCGTTTTGCAACACCGTCTTATATTTTAAGCAATAGGTTAACCTGCGCCTGTGCTCATGCATACACTACCACACCGCGCTTCAGGAACGCAGGAGGCAGAGGTTGGTAGCTTGAGCCCTGAACTCATGAAGGCGTTCCGCTGGCGTGTGTCTCATTCCACCAAGGCATGATATTCGCACGTGGATATCGTTACCTTTCTGTGGCTCTTATCGCAGCAGATCTATTAGCCGGTCCTATTGCACTCGAAGCAGTAGGCAGCGGAAAGACATAACGAATATGCGCGATAACAACCCAAGCTCGTATGACAACTTTACCTAGCAAAATTATTTGTAGAAATGCAATGCAGAAACTTGTTTCTAATCCAATAATCCCTGCTCGTAATCCACGGCTGGCTAACCCTTCGTCAGTTCCAGGATATGTGCGCATTAAATCACTTCTACGGGGCTGCATAATGATAGATTTCTTGTGAGATAGCGCTGGTTGTATACATTTGACCACTTTGTCTGTCATTTGCCTAACGTGCACGATATTCATGCTTCGACAGAAAAGGAAATTGTTTTTTGGGGGGCAAGGTGTTAAGAGTTTTCATCTATAGACATCAATCTAAAAAAGAGGGAAAGGGGGGGGGGTGCTGTTATTCCCATTAACCCGCAAGTGCTACGTCATTTCACTAGGTGATTATTATAACATGAAAATCGGAACAAGTAAACTTGAATCACCCGAATGTAGGAGTTCCAGATCATTAAGATAAAATACATTACTACTTCGTTACAGAAATGCGAAGGACCGGCATCTACATTACAATATCCTCATACAGCGGATTCTGGAGCTATGGGCACTTCGAGCTGAACTGGTTCGGCATTCCCAATGAGCATATAGGAGTGACCTACGCGGTGCTAACAACGAGGAATCCTCCGAAGGCGTCTGCTGACGTTCTATCCATAGTACCTATTACACGAGCTACAGACAGATATACGACGAGTGCACCAGCACCAACCTTTAATGTCAGCACTTTGATGAAAGGGGAATGTCTCGGCTATTGGGCCGTCGTGATTGACAACACGTACAAGCCTTGGGATCCAGTCGTACTGCATTCTTCGTGCTTCACACCCAAGCCTAGATGGATGCGGCAGCATTGCTGCACGCTCTCAACGCTCAGCCTTTTGGACATGCTCATTCCTGGCACGCACAATTCTGGCATGTACAACAAGGGGTACACACATCCGCACCAGGAGTACCTGTATAACCAGGACCAAGACATCACACAACAGCTGGCATACGGCATTCGTAGCCTGGATTTGAGGGTCCAGTATTCCAGTGGCGTGTTTTACGTGACCCACAGCAGAACCAGGGGGTGGCCCACCATAGAACAAGTTCTCCGAGAAGTTCGTGAATTCGTGCAAGCGACAGGCGAACTTGTGCTTTTAGATTTCCACAGGTTCACGAAGGGTTTCGACGTAGGCTATGATAACGTCACAGCGCGGCATTTAAAGCTTGTGAAGCTAATCGTTAAAGAGCTGAATGATGTTCTTCTAAGAAAGGAATACTATTTGATGAGATTGAATGAAATATTTGACCAATGCGAAAACAAAACAAAGCCGAGCGGTCACGTTATAGTGTTCTACAATTATGAAGACTACAGCGGAGAGTATCAACAATTCTTGGCACCCGGTGTGCATCATAAATGGCCCAATGCGCAGAGCGAAGGCGCCCTCATGAAATATCTGAGAAAACATGCATGTGTACACCAAAGTAGTAGCAATCTGGTTTCGATAATGACAGAGCTCACACCGTCCTTTCCGTCTCTTGTTATTGGAAACCGTCGTGCGGCACAGTGGATTAACCACGATGTTACCGAATATTTCAGGGGAAAAGGGCCGAACTGTTACGGCATTATTGCTACAGATTACTTCTTAGGCAACGCCATAATTGAGGCGACTATCGAGGCCAACCTAGAAAAAGGGCGCGCGGGATTATTTGTATATCATTATAGACCCCATCGCTATTGCAAAGCATCTGACACCAGGTAGAAAAAAGATTCATTGGAGGAAGTTTAGCACAGTTCCTATTCTCAGCATGAAAGCTTTTACGTTAATCACGTAAGTTTGACACACGAAGCTGGTTCTGTGCGCACGTTTGCATGGTCATGCGTCTATTTCATATTCTGCGTACTTTCCATTCTACGCCAAAGAACTAAACAAGCATGCTCTATTCCAAGTTCGAAACATCTCATTTCAATTACTTTTCTGTTTCACCACAAAATTCATTATTAAAAATTTGACAGTTATTGCAACAATAAAGCGTTATAACAACTGATATTTAAATGATCAATTTTATGCCGGTCGCTAAAAATCATGTCAGCTGCTTCTCAACAAGAACTTGAACATCATGTACAGGATCGAGTTTGAGTAGAATGAGCCATGTATTTACTAAAGGTTCTCGCCTGTCATTTCACACACATTGTACAAATCAATAAACGAGTACGAAAAGTACTAAAAGAGATGGTGACTCGTGTCATTACACACGAAACAATATCGGCTCAGCGTTGTTGGAGCTGCAAATAAACCCTGGCATGCTCTAATTTTGACAGCTGCAGCTCATCAGGTATGCTTTTATTCTAGTTCGGGCTTCCCCACAGCTAATAATTCGCACTTAAGGAAGAGTCATTCATTGAGCACAGTAGCGTAACGACAGGGCACAGAAGTGAAGAAACGAAAACATGGGCTACATTTTAATACACGGCTTAATGACGCACGGCACATACGCACAACTACGTACTTGGTAATTGAGAACTTACCCGACAATAAAACCCCAAAGCGCCGGACACGTACGTTACGTATTGCCCATGGCAATACATGGGCAATACATGGGCAATACATGGGCAATACAGGTATAATAATATCTGAGGATTTACGCGCCATACCCACGATATGATTATGAGGCACCCCACAGTGGAGGGTCACGGAAATTTCGACCATCTGGTGCTCTTTAAGGTGCACTCACATCGCGCAGAACGCAGACTTCTAGCATTTCGCCTCCATAGAAATACGACCGCTACAGCCAGAATCGAACCAGCGATTTTCGGGTCAGCAGCCGAGCACCGCAACCACTGTACCACCGAGACGGTGTAAGCATCTGTGCAGTCCGCGCGTGGGATTTTGTACATGACACGTGAAAAGTACTACCTCTCTAACTTATCCATAAAAGCGGAGAGGCTGCTTCCCAGCTTCCGTGCAGTATAGTATGTCAGACCAGCACATCGTAGGAGCGCAAGATTATGGCGAGCTCCTCACTGAAACCCAGAGCGTACGGCCACGGCCGCTACATAAAAAATTTATGTAGCGGCCCTGGTACGGCACTGACGCTTCGCCCTTTGCTGCGGAAAGGTTGCTCGGTTGAACACACTGGGAAAGTTGACGACTTGGTGAACGAAGACGGGTAACTCCATGAGGCCAGCTCCCGATGACGGTCTTCACGTCACCCCGTGTGTCTTTCTCCCTTTTGCACGTGCTGAGCCCGTTGCAAGAGTGCGGAGACGGCTTAAAGTTTGTGGCAGGAAGGGTTAAGCGATCTGAAATTGAGGTAGCGGCTAGTATATGCGTTCTTTTCTTGCAAAAGGAGAACTTCAAGCACCTGTATTCTCGTTTTGCCAGGACTTTGAGGAAAGGAAGGCAGCCGTCCCATTCTTCCTCCGCCGTGTAATTGTGTAGATTCTTCAATCTAATTAAGATGCTCTGAAAATCCGGGCAAGGCTTCGCGTTCCAAAGCTAAAAAAAGCAATCGTCCACACACGGCACGCATATTTTTGTAGGGACAGCGAATTATGACAAACCACGATTCTCGGCCGCTTTTATTGTCAGCTTCACGACGGTGAGAGAAACGGATACACCCATGACAGTGCCATGTACCTGTTTATCAGGGCTTGAAGTCAGAGGGGGCCCAGCGGGGCCCGGCCCCCTCTCCAATTCCTAAGGAGGGGCCCGGCCCCCCCTTCGGCAGGTCAGCTCTAGACCTGCAGCCCCCACTGATAAGCGCTAGAGCTTTTTTTTTTCAGTAGTAATTTGTGCGGGGAAATTTTAACTCCCCAATTTTCCGAATAATGATTTAATCGCGATTATTCGGTTGACGTGGCGTCAGGAAAACACACAAAAAAAACACGTATTGTCGTAGATCTGAATGCACTGCGCACTACAGTGCGCACTACACTGCGCACTACAGGTTACCACCCTGTTCGAATAAGTTCCTTGGCCCAGCATACTGTTTCACGGGGCACCTGAGCGTGGAGCTACCTGCTGACCTTGTTGGTCTCAGTAGGTTACCAGTAAATTTTCATTCCTTTAGTTGTGCATTACGAGCCTGGTATAATGCCAAAGACACATGCATCTTGCCTACTTTTTTTATGCAGGTAGGTGTGAGAAAAATATAGCGTTGTCATGCCTGGGGTTCTCAATTCCGTGAGTCAGCTAATGTATGTTCTGCGTTGCAACTAGAGTTATCCGCTTGCTTTCAGCTCATATATCTTTAAGGAATGAGGCCAAGTGTCGAAAAAAATTTTTAAGAGCGGTAATTACTAGAGACTATTAGTCTGCTTTGTAAAGCACACCTTTTTAGCACATGTGAGAATTATGAGGCAAGTACTATTTTTTGTTAATTTTTCACAATTGAACATTTCATTCAAAATGAGCCTTGAGCGAACACCCCTAACTCAAATTCCTCTCAATAAAAACACATTTTTTTTTTGTAGGGACATAAAAGAAGCTTTGTGCAGTGCAATGAACCAAAACAAATGATTTACGATGAATATTAAATACATAGTGATTGAATAACCAAAAAATTATGCACTAACACTACGGACACCTTCGTGTAATGGGCAGCCATTATGAATCTTATCAAATATTATCATATATCGCTTATCAAATTTCATTGCACATCTACTTTTTCAGCAAGGCTGTGACTGTTCGCGTACGGAAAAATGCCACAAATAGAAGTTCTGAGAAAATCAACAAAAAAAAGATTTGGAACAGGTGCAGCGCTTACACAAGGTGATCAGGAGCGCTAAAATCCTCGAAATTTGTAGCTGGTTCCATCCTGGACCTTGCACTCGTCTGCCTTTGCTCGAGCGGCACCTCGCCATATTTTTTTCTAGCTCGCTCTGTAGCATCAGTGCTGTGACGGGTTGCTTTTGCGATTTGGTGCCAATCATTTGTGAGGCAAGCTTTTGCAGCGCAGAGGCCAGGCTCGCTGCCAACTTGCTTCAATATATCAAATGTGCTTCTGTTGCCATTACTGAAATAACACACAGTGACATACAAAGCGAATTTGATGATTGACAGGCACATACGTGTCCTTGAGCTTAAAGAACACATGTGCGACGTTGCGCGTCCACCTGGTGAGAAGTTTAACTATTATGATAAAAATGATGTGTTGACAATGCGGCTAGAGCATTGTTACATGTTCGCAATTGATATATGATTGTTAAATAACCAACAAAATATTACGTATCAAGCTAATCTTATGATGCACAAAAAAACTGGCACTTTAAGTTTCGGTTTCGGAGATGACGGGTGGTCTAACATTTTTGCTTGTATCTTTTGAAAGAAACTGCGTAAACAGAAACTTTATGCAGCAAAATGATGATCGATAAATTGTACATCTAACATAAACAAAAACAAAAAAGAATGACGTTTTGAAAATAAAATTCGCTTTTTCCACTTGGCCTTATACTTTAATCCTTTACATACCGAGTTATTTTTAAAAAATCTTAACCAAACCGCCAAAGTTTTTCGTGCTTTATTGCATCGGCACATTGAATAAATGCTGGAAATACGCTAGGAATAATACACTTATTTGTATAACCATCCTAAGCGTTTGTCCAGTTCTAGAGACGATGGACTCCTTCACTACACTGTGATCGTCCCAGACAGAACATCTGTGGCCTGTGAGAATGGCGACCACACACACACACACACACACACACACACACACACACACACACACACACACACACACACACACACACACACCACACACACACACACACACACACACACACACACACACACACACCACACACACCACACACACACACACACACACACACACACACACACACACACACACACACACACACACACACACACCAGTGGCGTAGTCAGGGGGGGGGCACACTGGGCCCGTGCCCCCCCCCCCCCCCCCCCCCCCGAATTTTTTTTTGCCACGGCATACAGAGCTCAAGATGTTAGGGAGATGCGTAGGGAAACGTCTTGCGTAGGGAAAGTGATGGAGCATGCGGTACACAACAGGGTCTCTCGGTATGTCGAGGATAAAGAGCTCTTTCCACACAACGTGGTAGGTTTCAGGCCGGGTTTGTCCACCCAGGATGTGATGCTCCTGATTAAGAGGCAAATTATCGACCGACGAACCCTAGATATTCGAGGAATATTGGCCCTAGATCTCCCAAAGCGTTTGATACTATTTCACATAAGTTCATCCTGGAGGCGGTCGAGAGCATGGGGTTAGGACCAAGGTTCCACGCCTATGTTCGCGCCTTCCTCAGGGACCGCAAAGCAACCATAAAGATTGGGCAGTCAAAATCAGGAACCTTCACCCTGGGTGCGAGGGGCACGCCGCAGGGTGCGGTAATTTCGCCTCTCTTGTTCAACATAGCCATGAAAGGCCTCTCGGAGCGTCTTTCCACTGTAGCCAATACAAACCACGCCCTATATGCCGACGACATTACTGTCTGGTGCATGGGAGGTTCGGATGCTGAGGTGGAGGAAGCGCTCCAGATGGCGCTGTCTATCACAGAAAGTTTTTTGGAGGGCACGGGGCTTCGGCTTTCACCCTCCAAATCGGAGTTGCTTCTCTACAGACCTGTTAGCCGTGGGAGGAGGCCCCACTCACCGCTTGATCAGGTACAGATTGCGCTAACCACAAGGGACGGGCAAGCGATTCCCAGAGTGAACTGCATTCGGATATTAGGTTTCCTTCTTGAATGCAACGGCAGAAACACACAGGTTCTGGCCCGCATCACCTCCAAGACGGAGAACATGATTCGGCTTATTTTACGGGTTTCAAACCGCAGGGGAGGGCTGAGGGAAAGTAATCTCCTTGGGCTCTACCACGCGTTTCCTCATGAGCCATATTATTTACGTCGCATCATCTCTAAATTGGTCTAAACGCGAGGAGGATAAACTCGACACTTTAATGCGGAAAAGTATTAAAAGGGTGCTAGGACTCCCCATGAGTACCGGCACGGACAGGCTCATGAACCTGGGCATGCACAACACCCTCTCGGAGGTGATTGAGGCACAGCAACTAGCTCAGGTCGCGCGGCTCTCCTCCACCAAGGCTGGGCAGCGTCTCCTACAGTCGCTTGGATGTCATCATACGGGCAGTGCGGAACAGAAGATATTTTTATCACAAACAATGAAGGGTACTTATGAGGTGGAACCCTTCCCGCGTAATGTACATCCGCGGTACAATGTTGGCCGGCGAACGGCACGGGCCAAGTCTCTGCTTGACTTCGTAGGTAAATCCCCGGGAAAGGTGGCTTTCGTCGATGCGGCGCAGTATGGCCGCTCGGACAGCTTTGCGGCCGTGGTTGTTGATCATCGCGGTCGCGTACTAAACTCAGCTTCCGTTAAGAAGGTGTCTGCCTCCGTAGCAGAGCAGGTAGCGATAGCTCTAGCTATGAAGGACCCTTCGCGTCCTGAGATATTCACCGACTCTAGGGCTGCCCTCCGGGCCTTCGCTTCGGGTGTGGTCTCAAGAGAGGCTGCCGCTATTCTCAGTTCGAGGGCTGTAGGAGGCTTTCACACAATTACCTGGTTCCCCGCCCACATGGGCTCAGGGGTTCATCCGACAGTTCCCAACGTCAACGAACTTGCCCATAACCGTGCGCGAGAAATCACGTGCCGCGGCGGTGCGGGCGGGTCCGGAGGCGGCTTCACGGAGAGCTTCAGGGATCCACTTGGCACCTTCAACGAAGTTACTTCGCACTATCAACTGTCAAGGCGGCGATACCCCCTCCCGCATTCCAAGCTTACTAGGCCGCAGTCGTCGGTTCTCCGGATGCTCCAGGCAGGTTCCTTCCCGTATCGCAGCACGTTTAGCCACTTTGCTGAAGGCATAAATCCAGGATGTCCTAGCTGTGGGGCGGATAATTGCACACTCGCTCATATGCTCTGGCAGTGCCCGGCGTTACTTAGCGCAAAGTTCAGCACAGAAGAGGACTGGGAGAGGGCTCTTAAAAGCAACGAGCTCTCAGTCCAGCTGTCGGCAGTCCAGGAGGCCTGCGAACGGGCGGAGGGCCACGGTCTTCCAGTACCGGCGTGGGCGCGGCCAGCAACTGCGGCGGACCCCCTTCGGGGGTTGTCTGATCGGGGTTCTCCAGGACCAAATAAAGTTCATTTCATCATCATACAGAGCTCAAAATGACACTCGATCACATCTGCCTGCCCCACCCCCACTTCAGATATCAAGAAGGTGCAATAAAATTTGTTGCGGGGCTAGTTGGTGCATAGTTAAGTATAAGACGGTGGCGCAAAAAGGGACAAGGACGAAACAGGAAGAAGAGACGTATACAAGCGCACCGTAAGACGTATACAAGTGCGCTTGTATACGTCTCTTCTTCCTGTTTCGTCCTTGTCCCTTTTTGCGCCACCGTCTTATACTTAATCAAGAAGGTGCCCCACCCCCCGAAAAAAATTTCTGGCTACGCCCCTGACACACAAACATAAACACACACACACACACATAACTTACGCTAAGGGAGTATAGCTGACAGCCACTTTGCCGTGTACAAAAATATTTTGATTCGTAATTATTTTCCTAATCAGGATTAACTAAATTGTTAAATATTGACTTTAGGCAAGAAATGGAATTTGCAAAGTTCGAGAGCGTCTTCACAAACCCCCACTGCATTATTTGCAATAAAGAAAGTCTCACGTGTACCATTTTCCAAACTGCAAAGAAAGCCTTCAAAATACAAAAAAGAGAAGACGTGACTGTTGTAATGTGATTTTATTTCCAGTTTCGTTCTTTTCTTTGTACCCGAGAGGGGGCGTTGTGTATGTGTCCCTGTCCTGTATATATGTCTGTGTCCTGAATAATAAAGGGGATTCGAGACCATGTTTCGGACTGTTTCAAGGTCGTTCTTCCAACACTACAATGGCGACGAGGTAAACTGCAAAGTATGCTGCTTCGCAAACCGTTTCCGGGCTCCGCTCCGAAGATCTATTTTTTTCGCCAGAGTGACCAGGGTCCATATCTACCATGAGCTGTTCTGGGTTGGCCCCGCCACCGTCATTCCCTGCTCAGCCCCGGCCGTCCAGCCGTGCCATGGGAGCAGTGGCATCGCATGTTCGAGACGTACCTGCTTGCTTCTGGAGCTACCGAATTTTCGCCGGAGCGACGCAGGGCCATCCTCATTCACTGCCTTGGAACGGAGGGACAGCGCATTTTCAACACGCTACCAGCCGACGCAGCTACAACGCCAACCGCGTCTGCCGACAAGCCCGACGCAACTGGGACGCCAACTGCACCGAATGTCTACGACGTAGCCGTCGCGGCGCTGAGGCAACACTTCGCGTCAACCAGCAACGTCGTCGTAGAACGCCACCGGTTCCATCGTCGCTACCAAAGTACAGGCGAGTCTATTGCTGACTTTGTCGCCGCGTTACGGGAGCTCGCATCCGTTTGTTCTTTTGTTTCCGAGGACGATGCTCTTCGAGACAAGTTTGTGGCCGGCGTTTCATCAAATCGTGTACGCGAGCGTCTCCTGCTGGAAGGTTCTGCGCTTTCATTCACTAGGGCAGTTGAGGTCGCACTTCAGTTGAGCGGGCGAGCGAAGAATTGAATGAGTTTTCTGCGCATGTACAGCCTGTTTTGAAGCATCCACATACGCATGCTAAGCACTCATTGAAGAAAGAAAGTGCATGTACG
>NW_023614405.1:0-40001 GCF_013339695.2 Rhipicephalus sanguineus
TTTCCGTATATAAACGTGTTTAGGCAGTGCCACAGACGCTGCTGTGCGCATACAAGGTAAATCAGTGCCGCAGCACGAGACTCGATCGGCGCAAAGATTCCAGCAGGCATCTCTTTGCAAGCTTCGCAAGGCAGTGCACGCCAAAGTACGTAGTCTGCATGCCACGCCTGCCCTTCGCTTTACAGCCCTTATCTCTCCCCTTTTATTTTCTTTCGCTTTCTTCAGTCAGCGTGCGCTGCGAACACGGAGCAAAGAGTTACGAAGCCATACTGTAGATGGAGCTGTTTGTTCAGTAGATCATCGAATTCATCTTTCCGCTGATCGTGGGCCCTTGCGCGCCTCCGTGCATAACCTCGGAGGCACGGTTATGCACGCCTCCATCGCATGTGGAAGCAAAGAGCGCGATATTTATTAAAAAGATATGTCAATGAACGCACACGTATAGCGTTCAAGAAAACCAGAATGACAATACTAAATCTGTTCGAACAATTACGACCGCAAAACATAACAAACAACCAATGTGCAGTAAAAGAGCATTACTTGGGCCGCACTCATTGTATACAGTTGAAACGCGCGATCAGTATTTTTGTTTGGTTTGCGGTGCACCACTTATGCACATGCATGTCCAGGCCTTGTTTATTTCGAAAAAAAACTACAACACGCTACTGCAGAGGGTGTAGAGATACTTGTGGCTAAAGAAATGAGCCGAGGAAAGCAGCACAACGTTGCACAGGTCGCGCAGGTCGCGCAGAAACAAAGTGGTGTCGATATCTGGCGAGTGTTTATGAAGCATGTATAAAATCACAGTGCGAAATACAGTGGAGATGTATTGCAGTGCAAGGTTATCTTAGAATTTTGACAGTCACACCTTCTCTGCAACAAACACTTTTCTTGAACACCTACCTCAGATCGGAAGCACATGCCACTCGAGAGCAACAGTTCAGCTTTGCGAAGCAGTGCGCCTCTTGCAGCTGCCGTCCGGATGAGTTTTTAAGTGCACAAAGCTCCGATATTGAGTTCTCGCCGATTTGTGGCAGCACAGTGACGTCCGCTGACCGTTCGGCGCTGGATGACGAAAGAAACAGCCACATTTTCTTGGTCTGAAAGGTTCGGCAATGACTGCAGCTCAGCCTCTCCGTGGGCTCTCCTTATGGAGACGCTAGCAGACGATTTCGCGACGGCGCCCAACAAAAAATGGCGGGCGCGCCCAGTGTTGCCAGAGCACCAAGCATTATGAATATCCTCTATTTATTGTAGAAATCTTAATCCCTGTACTATATTAATATGAGCATAAGTATTGCGTAATGCTTATCTATTTACTCTCCATTGCTTATATTTCTTTGCCCCGCAGGGGCGTCTGCGCAAGTAGGCGTTTGGTGTGTAGCGACACCACGGACCCGAGCTAACGGGGGGTTTCGACCCCTCCCACGCCTAGCCGTGCGTGGCTTTGCCGTGTCCGGGGAAAAGGGGATCCTGGGGGTTGAGCCGACGCTGGGTGATTGGACCTTTAAGGCCCCCCGGCAGAGGCAACACACCCCTTTGGCCCCGGCTTCACGTAGACGGCACCCCTGGGCTGACCCACCCAGGGGAAACCGGCAGTCGCCTTTTCCTGTCTCTCTCTCCCACTTCTTCGTCTTTCTCTCCCACTTTTAGCCTTTCCTGTCTCCTCCTCACTTCTTTTTACTTCCGTTCTTCATGGCGGCGAGGGTTAACCTTGTGTAGTTGCCCAACCTTGGGTAGTTATATTTGGTTATAGCGGCGATGCATGGCTGGCGACTTCAAGTGTTCTACCTTGCAGCGTCCCCTTGTTGGGCTCGATGGTGGGTGGCCACCATCGCCGCCGAAATTCGAATGTTTATATGGCAAACACTTTTCCCGCACTTCCTGATCGCCGCCTCAAAAGGTGGCGCACCGATGAACCGTTCACTTTTGCCCAGCCTAAGCAGTCTTTCCCCAAATACCATGTGATACACAGTCAGCACGAAACGAAAACCGTCCGAACTATTTCACCATTCCTCGTGTCAAAGTCTCTCACGGAAGCGATCGGTCCAGGCTATAAAATAACGAAGATGGGAAGCGGCGATCTCCTTCTCGAGGTTCGCGACAAGCCCCAATACGACAGACTATCGAAACTTGTGGCTTTTGGCGATATTCCTGTCTCAGTTGGCCCACACAGGTCAATGAACACAGTACGTGGCGTCATTTCAGAAGATGATCTCCTTGAACTTAGTGAAAGTGAATTACTGGAAGGATGGCAAGAGCACAACGTTGTCAAGGTTCAAAGAATAATGATAAGGCGAGACGATAAGCAAATCCCTACCAAACACATAGTTATTACTTTTGGAACCAGTGATTTACCCGAGTCAATCGAAACTGGCTACTGCAAACTTCGAGTCCGACCGTACGTACCTAATCCCCGCCGATGTTTCAAGTGCCAACGATTTGGACATGGGTCACAGGGCTGCAGAGGGCGTGCCACTTGCGCAAAGTGTGCGTCCAACGACCACTCATCTGACACTTGCACTTCAACAACCCGCTGTGCCAACTGTGAAGGAGACCATCCCGCCTACTCGAGATCATGTCCCTCGTGGAAAAAAGAGAAACAAATCATAGAACTCAAAGTTAAATTCAACCTATCTTTCCAAGAAGCACGTAAGCGTTTTTCTCTGCACAACCAGTCCTCTCCTTCCTACAGCGATGTGACGCGTCGGGGCGCAGCGCCACATCTTTCGGCGGCTGCAACGGCCACACGTAGTGTGACTGCAGTCAAGCCATCCGCGCCCCCGGTTGGAGCAGCAAGTGCTGTTCCGCCCCTTGCCAATGAGGGCCAGCAGACTCCCACGTCTGCCGGACCCAGGGCCACTGCTTCGGCAGTAGGGCCCGAAAAACTCGGAAATGTGCCCGCTGAGCGGGCGCTGTCCACCAACTCAGAAGTGATGGATACCTCTAGCTCTCCTGCGGCGTCTCAGACGCCCAAGGAACGTCGAAGCTCACTCGAGCGCAGTAAGAAAGAAAAACTCCGCATCACGGGGCCTGAAAAGGTCTCGTGAGCGAAAGGTCTTGTTAACCCACCTTCCTTAGATGCACAGCATAAAACACGACAAAATGGATACCCAAATACTTCAGTGGAATGTTCGAGGCTTGCTCCACAACCTAGATGACATTAAGGAACTCCTCTATAAGTTCAGTCCAAGGGTGCTGTGCGTCCAAGAAACGCACCTTAATTCTTCTCACAAGAACTTTCTCCGGCACTATGCCATTTACCGCAAAGACCGCGATAACGCCCTGACTTCGTCGGGCGGTGTGGCAATAATCGTAGATAAGCGAGTCGCTTGCCGGCATCTGCAACTAAAAACGTCCCTAGAGGCCGTCGCGGTCCGCGCAGTACTTTTTAACAAGCTGATCACTATTGCATCGATATACATCCCCCCGAACTATACTCTGTTAAAAACAGAATTTGAAAGTTTAATGTGTGAACTACCCGAGCCTTATATGGTCGTAGGAGATTTCAATGCTCACAACACGCTGTGGGGAGATAGCCGTTGTGATGCCAGAGGGCGTCTAGTAGAAAGCTTCCTCTTTTCTACAGGTGCATGTTTACTGAACAGGACGGAACCTACTTTCTTTAGTATGGCAAACAATACATCCTCATCCATCGATTTAAGCATTGCATCAAGTACACTCGTTCCATATCTACAGTGGAACGTGATTAAAAGCACATATGGCAGTGACCATTTTCCCATTATCATAACGTTAACAAAAGACGACCAGTGCTCTCCACGCGTTCCCCATTGGAAAGTCGAGTCAGCCGACTGGAAGCGGTATAAAGAACTTACTCACATGACCTGGGAAGCCATCTCGGAACTTCCCATTGATGATGCAGTTGAACATTTGACGGCGTTTATCGTTGATATGGCAACAATCTGTATTCGCGAAACCAACGGATCTCCTTTAAAACGACGCACTCCCTGGTGGAATGATGAATGTAAGGAAGCTCGCAGAAAACAAAACAAGGCTTGGAATGTTTTTCGCGACTCTCCAACAGCCGAAAACTTGATCAGCTTCAAGAACATAAAGTCAGAAGGTAGGAGAACGCGCCGGCGTGCCAAAAGAGAAAGCTGGCAAAGATATGTCTCCAGCATAAATTCGTATACCGATGAAAGAAAGGCCTGGAACAGGGTGAACAAGATAAAAGGTCGAGAAACCCATCCTCTACCACTAGTAGATACGCAGGGCGACACTCTTGAAGATCAGGCTAATTCGTTAGGGGCACATTTTGAACACATTTCTAGTTCATCTCATTACTCGGACACATTCTTGAGGTACCAGCGAAGAGTGGAGCGGTTGCCTCTCCACCGGAAGGGAAATAAAAATGAACCGTATAACCGCCCATTCAACATGGCGGAGCTACAGGCTGCACTAAAGTGCTGTAATAAATCAGCCCCTGGAAAGGACCGAATAGTCTACGAGATGATCTGCCACTTACACCCTGAAACCCACAAAACATTACTGTCGCTTTTTAACTCTATGTTCTCTGCTGGCTATATCCCGACTGCCTGGAAAGAAGCAATAATAATTCCTATTCTTAAAGAGGGCAAGGACCCGTCCTCCACCAGTAGTTACAGGCCTATAGCTTTGACAAGTTGCCTATGCAAACTCTTTGAGAAAATGATTAATCGGCGCCTGCTCTATTTTCTTGAAACAAACAATCTATTAGACCCATTACAATGCGGTTTCAGGGAAGGTAGATCCACAACAGATCACCTTGTTCGCATTGAGACTACTATTCGCGATGCCTTTGTGCACAGCCAGTTCTTCTTATCGGTGTTTTTAGATATGGAGAAAGCATATGACACAACCTGGCGTTTTGGAATTCTCCGCGATCTGGCAGAAATGGGAATCCAAGGCAACATGCTAAACGTGATTAGTAGTTACCTGTCTCACCGCACGTTCCGTGTTAGAGTCGGTAATGTCCTGTCTCGTCCATTTACGCAAGAGGCGGGTGTACCACAGGGTGGTGTACTCAGCTGCACTCTATTTATTGTGAAAATGAACTCGCTCCATAGTGTAATGCCAAGCACGATGTTTTATTCTGTATATGTCGATGACATTCAAATAGGTTACAAGTCATGTAATCTCACTACCTGCGAACGACAAATACAGCTTGGCTTAAACAAACTGTCTAAGTGGGCAGATGAGAACGGTTTCAAACTAAATCCCCAAAAAAGTACGTGCGTCCTCTTCACAAACAAGAGAGGCGTGCTTCAAAGCCCTGAAATCAATCTACATGGTGAAAGACTATCTGTGAGCCGTGAACATAAATTCTTGGGGCTAATTTTAGACTCAAAATTGACTTTTATCTCACACTTGAAATATTTAAGAGCAAAGTGCCTTAAGACAATGAATCTGCTGAAGCTCTTGTCCCGCACATCCTGGGGAAGTGACAGAAGGTGCCTTTTGAGCTTATACAAATGTCTCGTACGGTCGCGCCTTGACTACGGAGCTATAGTCTATAACTCTGCTACGCCTAGTATACTGAAAATATTAGACCCTGTTCATCACATGGGTATCCGACTCGCTACAGGAGCCTTCAGGACTAGTCCGGTACAAAGCCTGTACGTCGAATCTAATGAATGGTCTCTACATTTACAAAGAACATACTTAAGCCTTTCATATGCCCTCCAAGTAAAATCAGATGTACATCATCCATGTAACTCAGTGATTGAGGACGTATCCACGGCCAGGCTGTTCTGCAACAAACCAGCTACTAGACGTCCACTGTCTCTCCGTTTGAAAGCAGTGGCAGAGGAAACGGGTGTCTCTCTTCTAGATAATGTCCTAATGGCCCCCACTCGGCTTCCACCGCCGTGGGAGTGGCAGAATATCCAGTGCGACATTTCTTTTATAGAAATATCAAAACGAGCACCTGAGACTCACATACGTTCGCACTTCCTCGAGCTCCAGGACAAGTATTCATGCGCAGAATTTTACACAGACGCTTCTAAATCACATGCGGGTGTTGCTTACGCAGCACTTGGATCATCGTTTTCCATGTCTGGTGCACTGAATCCACATACAAGTATATTTACAGCGGAAGCATATGCGATCCTCACGGCGGTTAAGTATATAAAGCAAATTAATGTTACGAAAGCAATTGTGTTCACGGACTCACTGAGCGTCGTTAGAGCTCTAATGAGCCTACGAAAACATAAGAACCCAGTCTGCAATGAATTATACAGCTTGCTATGCTCAGCGTATATGGGCGGCCAAGTCGTTATAATATGCTGGGTACCCGGCCACAAAGGCATAAAAGGCAATGTAGCTGCAGACGAAAGCGCCACCTCAGTAAACTTTGAATACACAGACACAAAAATAGCTATCCCTCCCACTGACCTGAAGCCTTTTCTGCGTCAAGAGTTGCGAAAATGTTGGCAAAGGAATTGGGACAGTGAAGTGTCAAATAAGCTACACACAGTCAAGCCAAGAATAGGGAACTGGATATTTGAGAAAGCAACAAGATATAAGGAAGTACTTCTTTGCAGGTTAAGGATTGGACATACTTATGGGACACACTCGTATCTACTCAATGGAAATGATCCCCCGAGATGTGACGGGTGTGGCGACACCCTTACAGTCCTTCATGTTCTCATCCAGTGCCCCGAAATAGAAACCCAACGTAAAAAGTACTTTCACATCGCATACCGTGAACACATCCCTCTTCATCCGGCATTTTTTCTTAGCAATGAACCGCTTTTTTATTCTAAAACAGTATTAAAGTTTTTAGAGGACGTAAACAAGCTACAAATAATCTGGCCTGGTCATCTGTGACTTCAAGTACCCTCTCGAACACTAATGCTTTCCATAGATTGTACACTATCATGTCATTGTAATGGAGATTATATGCACATAGCTCACATCATTAGTCATTCTCATAGTTTTATTTCTTGGATGACTTCCGCAAATCCACAGCAACCAGTTTTAGGTCCCTATACAACCACGTCGCATCTACCATTTGCAACTCATTGAATCATCACATATACCACTTTGTAAATCCTCTACCACATGACATGGCGCTCTTTGGCCATAACTGGCCCTTGTGCCATTAAACACAACACATCATCAGCTTATATTTCTTTGTGTTTATTTTTATGTGTTAGCTATATTATTGTGTAACCTATGCTTATATTGCTCTGCCTTTTTTTTTCTCTCTTCTACTTAGGAGAGTATTGAATATATGATACATTTTTATATCTATGTAAATTCGCGACTTTATAAATGCTGTCTGGTGCTTTCTATTTGCGTCTGTTACTTCATGTATATTCTTAGATGCTAGTTTCTCACTGCCTTAAGAGGATTATGGGCTTAGTCAAGCTTTTGAATTACTTTTTCTCACGTTTCTTTCCAGGAAAGTTGCTGGAAATAAGCTCGAATTTAACTGAATTGAATAAAAACATTTGTTGTATAAATTTAAGCCTGCACTTGCACTGAATTTTAAGCCGATATATTTGTTACATTTGTACAAGCTGCTTGTTGTCTAACATAGGACATTGATTTGCAGTTGTCCAAGGCATTGGC
This sequence comes from Rhipicephalus sanguineus, assembly GCF_013339695.2. Classification (NCBI taxonomy): domain Eukaryota; kingdom Metazoa; phylum Arthropoda; class Arachnida; order Ixodida; family Ixodidae; genus Rhipicephalus; species Rhipicephalus sanguineus. The sequence continues at coordinate 7,576 of NW_023614405.1, forward strand.
AGCAGTCTGCAAAGACGTCTACTCAAACAAGTTTACTCGTTCTATTGCCCAAGAGCTCTGGGATCTCTGTGAGTGCTCATGATTATTGTATTTCGGTCACTCTCCTCTTTAATTTTTCCCACCTTGCCCAGACGCGTGAAAAGAAAATGTCCCTATACAGTATATAGGTAGGGCTCTGTGTTTTTGGATAAATTTGAAAAAATCCGATAAATACTCACCGCTAAAATTTTTGACAATTCAGATTTATTCGATGAACTCCGACTTTAAATGGGTATTTTCAGCGTTCAAAAGGTATGTGCAAAGCTGAGAATCATCAATCGAACGGAGCGCACTTTATTCAGCGGCAGCAACCTTGTAAGGTATGCTTGCACCTATTACAACAAGCTTTAAGGTTGTTGTACGAACAAACGTAGTTGTATTGTATTCAATCATTTGTGCTTGTGTGTATATGTGTCTGTGCCTTCAAACCTTCCAGACATCTAATATACACTTAGTGTGTTCGCATGTTTTCGTGTTCAGATATAATTTCATATAAGATTTCGGAGTATTGAAAATAATTATAATAATAGTTCCTTTATTTTTCATCAAGAAGATGAGGGAGGCTGGGAGAAAAGGCTGACAAGCAGCTTGACTAGCTCCGGCCCCGCAAAAGTACATTTTGGCGAGTTTACGTCAGTGCACATCAACAGCCTTATTAACAAGGTAAATAAACAGCAAGTGAAAAAATTAAAGGATTGAGAAACAAGGTTATCAGCAACAATGCAAGCCATTTTCATTGGAAATAAGATTAATAAGTACACACTGCAACAACTTATAACGCAAAATTAAACACTGAAGTTCGGAGAATTGGGGATTTACGAGAAATAGACTCCGATAAATGCCAAATTTACTAAAAAAAAAAATAAATTGCGGAAAACACTCCGAATTTCAAGAAAAATGATCTCCGAAAACACGGAGCCCTATGTATAGGCAACAAATTATAGATGTGGCTGAATGCTTTTGTTTACAACTCAACACCAGAGATTGTATAACAGATTCATTTTCCGAATTTTAAGTAGAAAAGGTACTAATAAAACCTGGAAATATATGGCATGCAGAAGAAGCACAGGCTTGTGTGACAATTAAATAAGCCTACTTCAAGTTTCATCATGTAGAAACTCTGTATATTTTTATTCTGTTTCCGTCCGGTAAGCTTTTGTTTGTTTCATTGGTCTCATTGTGTTTTTTCTAATAAACTTATGTGGGGTGTTGTAGTATAATACCTAGCTGATTACTGCTGTTTTTAAACCTTATACAGTCAGACATGTGTATACTGAACTCGAAGGAGATCGTGAGCTAGTTTGATACAGTAAAACCTCGGTGATACGAATCTCGCGGGGTTACCAAAAATATTCCTATCACCCAAAATTCGTATCACCAGAAAACGTGGAAAATTAGTATGCGACACAAGAAAGTTGGCATATGTTTTGATTTAGTGTTTCTCAGGGCCGCAGCGACGTCATGAACAGCCCTGAATGATTGCCAGTAAAGTTTTTAGATGTCAACGATCATACTTGTACTCGTAAATATACGGTGCATGCGCGCGTGTGTAATTAATGAGCCAGATGTGCTGTGCCCCTTGACCGCTAGTAGCCCCTTCCTAATCTTACTACGCTTTTCTGCATGATGCCAGAGTACTGCGGCGAAAGTGACTTAAGCGCTTTGCACACGATAAATAGAGGCCAAGCTCCTTCGCCAAGACTGTCCGCTTCATCTCTTGGGGTTCTTCGTCTACCTTTAATGGGACTTCATGACGGACCCGCAGCCCAAGTTTCAGTCTTGTTTCATAGAACGTCTGATTGCAGGGACATGGCTTGCATCAACGTGGCAGGCACGTGTTGACGCAGTACAAAGACGCTGCTGCCTCGAGCACAGAAGCACGCGTCAACACGTCGGGAAAAAAAAAAAAGTGCGATGTCAACGTCATCTGTAACCTAAACGCGAAGGTGCCTAAAGGCTTCCAAGATTCGCGCGCACTATCTCGGAGGCAACGATGCACCGTTGATGGCCGCGCCTGCCCGAGCCCACGCGTGACTGCTGCGTCTTCCGTGACAGCGCAGGCATCACCTGTTCGTACCTGTGCGCTAGCGTACGTTCGTATCAAACATCGCAGGGTGCAAATCGGTTTGCAACGACCATACTTCAATACATTGCAGGCTAATGGACCTTGGCCGGGACCACAGAAAAATTCGTATCATCCCAAAATTCTAACGAGCCGTGATCATCGTATCACCGAGGTTTTACTGTATATTGACAATTTAAAGTATCAGATATGCTTTTGTGGAGCTTATCTGAAAACTTCACACTTCTTGGACAGTCTTTCAATATCGTGAAAAATGGAAATTTATTGGTTTCACCAAGGCCATGCAAAATGCATATTGTTTATTTTCATTTGCACCTTTTTGTGGAATGCATGTATCAGACGAGGAGGCTTTTCATGTTCTTGAGTCAGGGTGGGGTGTGGGGGTCCTTTTTCAGATAACAAATGGCCTCATCTACTAGTATGTTCCACTGCATTACATGACTGTCGTACAGTGAAGCCTATGAAAGCAACTTAGTCATCTCAGGTGTGAATAAAAGCCTTGCAGTGGAAGCAATCCGTATTTAGACACACGTATCTTGCTCATTTTTTCTTCATTTCACGCACTGCCTTTCAGATTTAAGGCCTTGTTTGGCAGCATCTGCCAAAACAGTGCCTCTTTGTGGATTTGAATATTTCCAATGACACAATTAGTGATTGGGGCTGTTAGAAGCACAATCACAGGGGTGCCGCATGGCATAGTGTTTGACATTTCTTTCTTTCTTTCTTTCTTTATTTGTTTCTTTCTGTGCAAGTACAGAAAATGGAGCGAAGGCAAAAGGCTTAAAAGCCTGACAAAGGGCCTTTGCTCCAGGTGCAGTGAGGCACGCAGGCCGTCATAAGCACTTTGCAGGATACAAATAATAGGAATGAAAGAAAAAATAAAAAAGGTACATGTGCAAAATAATGTAACAAATGCAGCAATAATAAAGCATTATTTCTAGTATGGAAATGTATACACTACAATCAAATGTGGAGGTAAACAGGAGTTTGGTGTATGCATAATGCAGTGTTAAATTTTTCTCATGGGACTTCCAAGGAGACGTCACAGCTTTTTGGTGTAGAGAATAACTCAGTATATATGGATTTGACTGCATTAATCCTTTGTGCAACAGTGAGACACATACGTCCCACTTTTCTGTCTGCAGGAAAAAATTTTCTCCCACATCACCCATTGCAATTAGCGCAATGCTAAGTCACTCATATCTTAACCAAGTCTTCATAATTCCGAGGAAAATTCTTTTACCATGCTTTCAAAGGGTGGAAGTAGTGTTAAAATGGCGTTGAATTTCAACAAATTTTTTATGATGGGTTCTGAATTTTCCTCTTCTTCAGATAGAAAGAACCTACCAATCTAAATGCCGGATAATTTCCTCTTTTTCTGGTTTTTCAGAGAGGCAATTTTAGCTTCCAGTCATCGCGTGTTTTGGTAAATTTGCGCAATAACTTGACCGATAAATGCATCGAAACACAATTCCATGTGAAATTGCCACGCTCATCCCTCAGCGTAATTGCGGATATTCGTGCATGGAAATATTTTTCTTGATATCACATAACTCTTGAAAAGTAGGCACATATTCAGGGACAACAGCCGTACTCGACTATTTCGACAGCCAAAGCAAGGACAGGCAAATTGACAAAAAGATGGTTGGTGCATGCAGTGAAGTAAGCTTACAGGAACAGACTACGGCGCTATGAAGGCTTACAAGAGGCATACGTGCAGGTGGTGTTCTACTGCTGAAAATGAGGTCTGCACAACATTCCTTAGCACAACTTGAGAAGCGATACCTTGTGCCACTTGCTTCGGTCGTTTCCATCTCAAATACCCGTTGATGAAATCGCAAAATGGTGCCGTCATGAGACAGTGGGACAATGTTTTCCCACTTTTTGAAAACACTCTCATGAGTCAGTGAGACATATGTGTCCCACTTTTTTTCAGTAAACTACTGGCTTGATTTTGATGAAATTTGTTTTATACTATTTCTTTGTAGTTTATATCAACGTACCAAAGCCGGTTTTACATCATCGTGTCAAAAATATAGGCAAACCTACTAAGGGTTAATATATAATGAACTAAGCTCTCAATGTGTGTCTTGCTACATGTAGAGTTTCTTCCATTTGGTAGTTGTTTTAAAGGGACCTACAACCAATTTTTATCATACCTGTCATTTTTAGTGCTACGGAAAGCTTACCGGGCGGAGTGTCTGATCATGGAATAGTAACGCGGAAAACACCGTAAAAGATTTATAATCGGAATTTTTCTCTCTGCGGTGAATGCGAAGTCGTACACACAATGCATGTTACAAACAGTGGACAATGAGCATGGCAGCGGTTCATGTTTGTGTGCTGAGGCTTGCCTCTACTGGAACATGTTGAGGCATGGCACGTGCATGTGGAGTGCACACATGCATCACAGCTCGATGTGTTCCACTAGACGCCGCGATTGCAGCACTGCTTCTCTGTGTACTCCTTTTATCTCATATAAGCAGCACGGAACAGAGTGGGCATGGATAATAATATGCATACTCTAATTTTGAGCCCTTATTCTGATGTGCATGAAAGTGTCAGACTACGTACAGCAAGGTGAACAACTCCATAATCCAGCTCCAAGGCTCTTCTGCTAGGCTGCGCGACATACTGGTTTTTTTGGTAACATTCAGATGCGATTTAAAAATATAAAGCCTTCTCTGATCGCTCAACGAATACCTAAATCAGTCGCTACAATTCACGGTCTTTTCATTTGCACCAGGATCTAATCACACGTTCTGACCAGTTGTCGGTCGGGTTAGACTGCGCTCTCAGCTGTGAAAAACGTTGCATGTATGGAAAGACATTAATAAGAGTGCTTTATCATGTAGCGTCTGTTTGGCTTTTTTATATACTTAAAGGGGAAAAAAATACTTGCTGTTCTATTTGATATTTCGAAGCTTGTTTTTTTTGTAAATGTTTATGTTCTTGTTTGTTTAAATGTTGTAGTAGTGGTTGACATTCACTATATATGTTTTCTTTACTAGTTAGTCTAGAATCAACATTGCTTTCCATGTTTATTATGCAGTACTGTCAATGCTTGTAACATCAGAAAGCCAGCAGCAAAAAAGGACTGCTACGGGGGCTGTCAAAGATGGTGCCCAGCGAGACACTGCCACACCTACCTTAAGCAGGTGAGATTTTGTCTGGTGAAAGAGCAATTTGAGAACACCAAATTGCATATTTATAGGGTAGGGTATCTTATGTGTTAAAACACCATGTTTGAATGACAGACATGTTTGTCGAATGTAACTGTTTATAATGTACTAATGGCTTATAAGCAACTGTGGCATCATTGCATTTTTCATGTGCTTGAATACAAAATGCCTATTAAATAGTTCTGTGCAATGCAAACTGTCCCTGGGCTACAGTAAAACCTTGTTAATATGTATGTGCCAGGAATGTTACATGAACACACAACGGTAGCATGCAGTAATCACCAAGGATTAATTCGCATCTCCTGACATGTGTTGCTGTTACCAACGAAGAAATAAATGTGATTCCACAGTTAATGTTGGCTAAAGTACCAAATCACAGAAAAAATTCCACCTCTGGTACACAACCTTGTGATGGTGTATGGTTGCAATGCCAAGGAGCATTTCGAAACTATGATAGGGAACACTCAGCAGCTGATATGGCAGAAGGGTGAATGGATGACTTGCCTGGCCTTCCCTAATGCATGTGTGCGTGTCTACACAGTGATCTGCTACTGAACGAAAACCGGCACCGTTTCATATAAACGTGGTATCTGCTGTTGCGGGGAGCTAATTGTCCCTAGCCAGTTGTGTGCAGCACGTCACATACTAAGTTCATGCTATCAATGCCAAGGTGCTTGCTGTACCACATAGGCACATTTGCCATGGGAATGTTCTTTGTACCCACTCCGTTCCTGACCATGCATAGGTGCTGTCGTAACTTGTGTTGTATCGGGTTCGAACAGAAAACGAGACGGAGACACAGAGTAACAGGACTCCCGGTGCGTTGTGTCACGCCCATGCGAGCGCCCCACAACGTCTCTTTATTGAGGCTCTCAAACCGTTTAATCCCACATCTCTTTTTCCCCCAAGCGGAAGAATTGGTCAGTTCCGGTACCTGACGGGTTTCATAATGCGTCAACCATATCTTGAAAGCACGTCCTTTTCTTCACTCAAGTCGGGGTCAACGCTGTCCTCTTCATCCCTTGATGTAGCCACCGTTCCTGGTGTTTCTTGGTTTGCTTCCACTTGGTCACCTTCGATGTCTGCGTGATCTTCCCTAGTTGCCGGGGCTGGAATCAAATGGTGTGTGTTCCGAACGAGTTGTCTTCGTGGAGTATCGACGACCCATGATCTTGGATTGTCGTTCTTCTTCACGAGCCGGCCTGTAGTGCCAGGTATTGTCACCCATACTGGACTTCCTGCGGTCATTTCGCTTCGATCGCTGGCTTTGTGCCTAATGTTGTAGCTTTGGGTTTGCTTCCGCTTCTCTTCTTCCATACTCTCTGCAGTTTCTACTGGGGCTCTCGAGAGTGCATCTGCAATCCACATCTCTTTACCTGGAACATGCTCGATGGAGTAGTCAAAACGCATGAGTCTCAGCTTGAATCTCTGAATCCTTGCTGGAATTCTGTCTAGTTCTCGATCGCCTAGCAGTGAGATCAGAGGTCTGTGGTCAGTCTGGACAGGAAACTTCGTCCCTACAAGGAACTTTTCAAAGCGTTCGCATGCCCATGTAATAGCGCATGCCTCTTTCTCAATCTGAGCGTATCTTCTCTCCGTTTCACTCAGTCCTTTAGACGCAAATGCAACTGGCCTTTCACGACTGTCCTTGTCTCTCTGCAACAACACAGCACCAAGACCGAAAGAAGATGCATCTGCAGAGACTATCAGCTGTTGTTTGGGTCATACACAGTGAGTGTCGCTGCTTCTTGGATGTCTTTCTTCACCTGTTCAAATGCCTGCTGCTGTTGAGCATCCCACCTCTACTCCATGTCCTTTAGGAGGAGTTCCCTGAGGTGTCTCATCTTGTCGGACAGGTTCGGTATGAACCTTCCCACTTTGTTTGCCATGCCAATGAACTGACGTACTTCTGTTACTGTGCGTGGTACCGGAAAATCTACCATTGCTCTCACTCTTTCTGGATCAGGTTGAATGCCCTTCTCACTGAGGATGTGACCCAAGAATTTCACCGACGTTTTTGCAAACTCGCATTTTTCATTCAAAGTCACCCCTGCAGCTCTCAGCTTTGACAGAACTTCCTCCAGCCACCTGTCATGTTCCGGAAGCGTTGCTCCGAAGACCAAGATGTCATCCATATGACCCAGAACTCCTGTCATGCCTTCAAGGACCTGAGTCATCCTCCTCTGGAAATGTTCAGGCGCTGAGGTTATTCCAAAGGGCAACCTTTGAAAGTAAAATCTTCCAAATGGTGTTATGAAAGTTGTGAGCAATTGCGAATGTTTGGAGAGCTTCACCTGCCAAAATCCGGCCTTTGCGTCTAGTTTCGTAAAGAACTTGGCTCCTGACAGTCTTCCTAGTGTTTCTTCCACTGAAGGAAGTACCAGCTTCTCCCTTTCAATGGCTCTGTTGAGGTTAGTCAGATCTACACAAATTCTGACTTCACCATTCGACTTGGGTACAACTACCATTGCTGAACACCATGGAGTTGGCTCTTCCACTTTTCTGATGATGCCATTTTTCTCCATCTCCTTTAATTGGGCCTCCACCTTTTCAAGCAGCGGCAAGGGAACTCTGCGGGAAGTACTGACGGATACTGGTCTGGCCTCTGGCTAAAGCTTGATATGGTACTCTCCTTGCATTTCTCCTATCCTGGCGAACAATTCAGGGAGCTTCGCCTGGTACTTTTCTCGGGAAGCTTCTGTGACTTGCTGCAGAAGTTGCACAAGTTTCAAGCCTAAACTTGCTCGACGTCCAAGGAGAGCCTCTTCTAAGTCCTCTACCACGTAGAGCTCTTCACGGAAAGTGTTTCCACCACACTTAAGTACCGCGTGAAGCTTGCCTACTACTTTGAGTGGCTGTCCCCCGGCGCCATATAGTTTTGTCGTGGTCGGAGTAACAGTTTTAACAGCAGTCACACTTCCTGCCGGCACTGCACTTACATCTGCTCCAGTGTCTATCTTGAAGCTGATCTGTTCTCCACCGACATCAATGATTTTTCTCCACGCCTCTGCTGTTTTGTTAATACGCAGGGCTCCCAAAGTCCACACCTGCTCTGGCGCAGCACCTTCTTTTACTTCTCTGAGCGTTTTTGATCGGCACATCTTTTCCCAGTGCCCTTTTTTCCCACAAGAATGGCATTTTGTCTTAGAAGCCGGACAGTTGATGCGGTCATGTTTCTCATGTCCACCACATCTGCTACAACCATGGTGCCCTTTTCTTTGTGTTGAAGGACGTTTTTGCTTGAGCAGCTCTGGAGGAGCTCCTTTACCGGCCTTTCAACAGACGCTTCTCCAGATAAGAGTTCCTGTCTTACCACGGCTTGCTGCTTTCGAACCGCTTCTGTCTGGCGAGCTTTTTGTACAGCAGTCTCCAACGTGAGATCTGGATAGCTCTGTAGCGTTTCCGACAGCTTTGCATCCTGTAAGCCCACAATTAGTCTGTCGCGCACCATTTCATCTTTCAGTGCTCCGTATCCGCAGTGAGCTACCAATCTGTGCAAAGCAGTCACAAAAGCTTCCACTGTCTCTCCAGGCTCCTGCCGCCTCTGATTGAACCTTGCCCTTTCGTATATTATGTTTCTTTTACCGATGAAATGATTTTCCAGCATGTCAATCACTTTCTCAAAGTTCTCCAGCTCTTCTTTGGTTAGTGTCGACGCCGCTAGAATATCTTCCGCGTCTCCCCCGAGACAATAAATCAAAGCGTCTACTTGAGCTGCTCCGTCTTGCTCTGCCAAACGCGACACTCGCCTGTAACGCATGAAGCGTTGCCGCCACGCTGTCCACTCTTCTGGCCTCTGGAAGTCCAACGGCGCCGGTGGTGCGAACCCGACACCCAGCGGCATCTGCTGGGGCCCACTCATTGCCATCGTGATCTGTCCTTGACCGTTGTCGTTGTGGTCACTTGCGGTGCGGTCGTTGCTCATGCTCACAGCAGTGATGTGATAGCTGCGCCAATTGCGCCAAACTGCGCCAAGACGGAAACCTGCTACATCCTGCTACATCTCCGCTGTTCTGCGCCAAAACTGCGCCAAACTATAAGCACACTAGCGGAAAAACGTGCGCAGCGCGCCGCCGCCGGCAAAACGCGACACTCCAAAGCTACCGTGCGGCAAAATTTTCGTGCCGCGAGAGGAATGGGTTCGTGCATCACTTTTCGCGACACGCTGCCCGGCGCTTTCTGGGCGACCTGACCGGACGCAGATTGATGGGTAGGCTAGTTAAGCGCTGGTTTGGCTTGCTCAGGCTTTTGGGGGCCGACATAACCCTCTTCAGACTGCTGTAAATTGGTGTGACCCCCCAAAAATGCACCTTGAAAGAAGCGGCTCACCGCGAACTGGTGTGACCGCACCGCCGCAGCAACACAGAAGTAAAGTTTCAGCTGTTAGTACAGCGGCGTCCATGACTGTCTCATTTTTGCCCCCTTTTTTAAGTTCTGCTACTCGAACCAGTGTTATACCACGGTCACACGGACAATGTCATCTTGAACAAGATGGACGAAAATGGTGACACTATATCATCTTGGTGTCGCCAAGGCAGCGATGGCAGTGGATTTTGCATTGTCTGCAGTCAGTCTATTAACCGCGAACAGCATGGTTTTGCAGCGATAAAGCGACATGCTACAAGCAAGAGGCACATTGAGGCCACGAAGCAGCACCAGAATTCAGCAGGTGTGTTGAAAACTCCGAAGACCTGCACATCAGACGTATTTGGACTTGAGAAAAATTGCAACCCAATCCGATCCAGGCTTTTTGCGAACCCACAGTAAACCAATTTAAGAGGCGTTGATGTAAACGTAACCTGCTGATACAGATTCGTGAAATTCTCCAGCCGTCGAGCAACGGCCGAGAGCAGAATGCCGTAGCTTCGGAAGTACGCGCGCGGCCAGTGCGCACACTGTCAGAACTGTGGTTATCGTTTGCCACAACCGCTGTGGGCGAAACCGCGGTCGCTCTTGACACTATCGTGTATGGCGACGGCGAAACTGACGGAACTCGGAAAGTGCACGCGCGTTCAACGCCCACCCAGTCCAAGCGACGCTGCTTCCCTCAAACGCCGCGGACAAAACCGCGGCAGATGAGATTATAGATAGCAACAAACGACGTACTTTTGAAGGCACGTGCGCGGCCAGCGCAGGCGGATTGAAAAAGGAACTACCGTTTGCCGCAACCACCGCGCACGAAACCACAGTCGCTATCAACGCGATCATCGATAGCGACTGCGAGCTCCGAAGGTACGCGGCTAACGCAGCGGTAGATTAAAGGCGTAAAAAAAAAGGCACGAAGCAGTAACGTAGCCAGCCCCCCCCCCCCACCCTTACCCGAAAAAAAATATCTGCCTACGCCACTGGCACAAAGCCTTTCGGCGTTCATGTCGATCTTCGCTTGTTACTATGATGGAGCGGACTTCACTTAAAGGGGTGGTGCCACTAAATTTGTGGCTTGCGCGTCCTTTGCTGTAAGCGTTTCCTATTGGCCTCGAGGAGTTACGGAGTCGCCCTCTATCGGACGCGCCTCGATTGCGTGCTAGGCAGGATACCGCCGGCGCGCTCCCCATAGGTTTTGCTGTCGGCGCTCTACAAAAACACCTCGCGGAAGCTCTCCAGGGCATTTTTGTAAGTACTTTCGAAATGAACTGTGTTCTTTACTGTCAAAATAATCATTTTCGACGAACTGAAAGCACAAGATAGTCTACAGTCGCTGTCTCTTTGCAGAAAACCGAGCACCCGCTTCACGCTATCACCGCGTTGGAGACCCCTGAATCGGCTTCTTGCGTGAAAGGTAGTCACTCGCTCAGTGCAAGCTATGTGAAATATCTCGTTAGAGTGGACTGCGTGTATAACCAAACGGAGCATAACAGAAAGAAGCCTCAAGCCAGCGATCGCACGGGTTCGCGACGACTGACGGTGCCTATGCATGCATGAACGTATGCATGTATGTTCATACTGATGGTTTCGCTTTTGCTGCGAGCGCGTTTCGGCACCGCGCTGTGAACTTTAGGCCGGAAAATATGATAATCTGTGAGTAAACAAACAACTACTGTTGCGCGGACGCTATCAGAGCAGTTCAATAACAATTTCCTTACAACTGCGGCTTCGGTGCGCATGGCAACTTTGTGATCTGCTGTCCCGACGATTCAGTGTTTTTTTTTTTCTTTTTTTTTTCGGTCTAAATTCGGGTACGTTTCAATGTCATTTGACAAGTTGTCTCGCATTGCGTATTGATCGGTCTTCTCAGCGGGCAAATGCCGCTGCTTCTGTTTCTTTATTCAGCGCATTCGTTTCGTTTGGTGCTCACACAAAACGTGAGCAAATGCGACGCCTTTTTTTTAATGCTCCTTAATTATCGTTCCGTTTGCATTCCAGTGAACTTGCCGCTCTCTGTCATCAACAAATTCATAGACCAAAGCTTCACCACTTCGAGATTGCTGGTGGAAGGAGAACCAGTCTACGAGACCGAGCATGTAGTAGCATGCAACGCCCAGGAAAAGAAAGAAAATACAGTAACATTTGCCGGACTTGTTCTGCAAACGTCGGCTGTGAACTAGGACCCACATGAACTTGAAATAGCGGTGAATAAAATAGAAGGTATTGCAGCAACAAGCAGCCGCAAAACAGGATAGTAATTATTTAGCGAGTACCCCAGCAATTTTGGCAGCAGTGTCGTGTCTAACGCCAACAGGGTGGCATCTTTCCCACGTAAATAAATTAGGCTCCAAGAAAATACATGGGTTTGGCCGGTGGGCCGATAATCGGTGGGCCGATCACGGAGGCAATGCAAAATTTATGTAGCTTATGAAGCAATGCATGCCTCATCAAATGGGAAGATTGCCCGTCGGCGTCCCGCGTCGGCGGCGTCAACACGAGTGATGCAAAAAATAATCGTCACGTGATGGTGTCACCATATGACGTCATCATGACGTCACAGATCGCCAAAATATGTAGCGTCATTATGACGTCACATAATGTGGCGTCACATGACGTATTTACACGTCATGGTCGCTTTGCATTGCCTCCGTGATCGGTCACAGAGGCCGTGCAAAACCGCGTTAGGTGCAGAACGCTTTTGGAAGGCTGCGCGGAAGAATCAGTACATCGACTGACAAGAAGAAGATGGCCTTCGCCTTCTAGTCATCTTTAACGAATGCATAAGGGACCCTGTGCGTTTTTTAATTCAACGTATCTAAACAATGACTTGCGCATCTACAGCTGATTTTGTGGACGCTGAGCACGGGGCTGACGATCAAGAGGTCGCATTGGAGTGTTCAGAGATGGCATCGCACGTGGTAAAAGGTAGCGCTTTTACCATCCTGTGGCAGATAAGCATCATTTGCCGGCGGGAAGCGCACGCGAGCCATCGTCTCAGTGCGTGCTGTTTGCTACTCACCGAACATCGCAGGCCCGACGCAGTAACAAAAGTCTTCGTCGCGGAAGTGCTTGTTGCACACAAGTCTCGTAGCGGATGGCTACTTGCCGGTTCTTAGCTTTACAACCCATGCTTCACGTTGTTTCTTGTCCCGCGGTTACCAGTGCAGGCTGCCACTGGGCTCCTTTGCGTAAGCGCGGCACCGAGCGGTAGAGCCCCATGTTCGTCGCCTTCGGAGGCAGCCACTTTATTACAATGGTTTCAATTTAGTAGCAAATGACAGAAAACTTCCGAATTTGAACAGACCGCAGCGCATGTGGGACTTGAAACTCGTTTTCAAAGTGCGCGGCAGTGCGCCACTAGCAGCCGACGCGGCCGCTGAGACCACGTGATCCTGCCAAGTACGTCACGCCGACGGTGGCGCCGGCGTTTCCAGTGGTGGTCCTCGAGGCCAATAGCTCCAGGAAGCCTGATGCACGCACTGAGATTCATGTATTCTCGCTAAATAATTTAATATCGCCTTTGGATGTGGACAACTTTCAGTTTCGGTTCCTGGGCACCGAGGTTGGGCAGTGACGTAGAAGTGTAGGAGGCTTGGTCACGTGACCACACAAGGCTGTGACCCACTTAGCCAGGAAGCGATCGAAACTCGACGAGTGATGTAGCAACCGATGCTTTGCAGGTACTATAGTGAACAAGAATATATTCTAGTTCACTACAGCCGGTACGTACGTTGCGGAGGTGGCGGAGGTCCGGAGGCCGCTCACGTCACTACAGCAGGTCTGGTGTGACGTCACTACAACTTCCGTTGACCCTCCTATAGAGCTACGTCAGAGTTGGCGCGCTAGCGATGCGTTTCGATCGGGCGAGTGGGCATTTAGGTACACCTCGAATGAATAAACCGCGCAAAAGAACGAGGACGAACAGAAGAAACAACAGACCACAGCGCTGACTCGCAACTAAAACTTTATTTCACAAGGAACAGAATAAATAGCATCTGGGAAAAGATATCAAACGGCCATCACGTAGCATAAGGCAACAAAAGTAACAACAACAACAAAAAAATAACACAATAACGTACGTGAGTGATTAGTCATGAACATGAGGCAAGTTATCGCTGAGATAAGAAACTTCAGCCTGTGACAAGGCTACCGAAGGTTGGCTGACGCATATGTGACTTTCCAATGACATGTAAAAAGCTTCCATTATTTCTCGTGTGCGCTGATCCCTGTGCCTGTGCAAAACTTCCGTCCTATCAAAACTGGGATTACAACCACTTTTTCGACAATGAAGAGCCAAATGAGAACCAGTGCCGTTTTTAACATTTTGCGCATGCTCTTGGATCCTAATGTTTATGCATCGACTAGTTTGCCCTATGTAAATCTTGCCGCAGGGACATGGAATTTTATATACAACGTTAGTTTGACAATCTACAATTTTTTTCCTATGTTTGACCGCGCACCTTAGCCGTTTGTCACTTTTTTCTCCATTTAACTTTCTGTGCACGGCTGGACATACCTGTCGCAACTTGTGGCCAACACTGAAAACAACGTCAACATGGTACCGATTTGCCACATTTTTAATTCCATGTGATAACCTATGCACATAAGGAATCACTGCTAAATTCTTTCTTGTGGTATCGCGATTGCCATCAGCTGGTCTGTTCGGTCTAGCTTTTACTGTTTTCGCCACTTTTTCACAAGCTCTCGTGATAACCCAAGTGGGGTATCCTGCTTCTTGTAGTCTGCACACCTGTCTTGCAAAACTTTGTTGCATCAAGTGGTGACATGATTTAAACAAAGACGACTGTATGCATGCAACGCTGATACCGCTTTTGACCACTTTCGAGTGTTCTGATGAAAACGCTAGTAAAGGCTTATCTGCCCTAGGGGAATACTCCCAACAAATGTGATCCCCCGTACAAAAAAATAACTTTAAATCTAGAAACTCATGTTCATGACTAATCACTCACGTACGTTATTGTGTTATTTTTTTGTTGTTGTTGTTACTTTTGTTGCCTTATGCATACGTGATGGTCGTTTGATATCTTTTCCCAGATGCTATTTATTCTGTTCCTTGTGAAATAAAGCTTTAGTTGCGAGTCAGCGCTGTGGTCTGTTGTTTCTTCTGTTCGTCCTCGTTCTTTTGCGCGGTTTATTCATTCGAGATGGAATCACACCAACTTGCCCAGTTAAACGTTCTAATGATTTAGGTACACTTTGGAAGTGAACTAAAATATATTCTAAACGTTTGCTGTGTCCGACCCTTCGTGTGGAGTGTCCTTGCTTACAGAGGAAACCCACAACAGGCTTGTTATAGCCTCGAAATTTGATGGCACCACCCCTTTAAGGCTTGAACATACGTAGGCGTTGCAGCGCGTCAACGCGTGACATTTTGACGCGGCGCCGCGCCCTCTCCCTATGGGGAGAGAGGGCGCGCGGCTACGCGAAGCTGCGCGCCCTCCCTCTCCACAGGGAGAGGGCGCGGCGCCGCGTCAAAAAGTCACACGTTGACGCGCTGCAACGCGTACGTGTGTTCGGGCCTTTAGTTTTCAGTTGGCCCCATGCGAAGCTTTGACGCGCGCTTTCGCGGCAGCCAGCTGTGCCGTCCCTTATTGGTCCGTTCACGTGTGTCCCAGAAAGGCGTACGCGAGTTCTTTTGACGGAAATAAATGTTTTGTGCGTATATCGTGGTTTGGAAACAGGTTTTGCTAGTTTTTTTATGATACGAAATTTTGGCCGATACGAATATTGTCGCTCCCCCTGCAGATTCGTATCACCGAGATTCTACTGTAGCTGGGAAACCGTACCTGCGTTGTTTGTTTGGCCACCCTAAGCCATTATAAGACCGCAATGCCAATGTTTACGCTTACGGGGCTGTTAGGTGATCCAATGGTGTTATGCAAACACCCATTATTGGACAGAACTTTTTAGTTCAGGAGAGTTCCTCCTTATTTGACTGTTTTGTTTCACACGGTTCATTTTTCCACTTGGCAGTGAGCTTTTATCTGCTCCAAAACCTGTTTTCCCTGCTCCCAAACCCGTTTTTGGCTGCTCCGAAAGCCCTTTTACCTGCTCCAAAAAGCTGCTCCAAAACAGCTTCAGTCAATCACATCACTGTCACAGGCAAATTCTTGTCCGTTTGTTGCGGGTGCGCTCTAGACGCGTGGTTTTGTCCTGTCGATTCCGGCTACACTGATGGCGCGAGACCGACGCACGTTTGGCTCGGCTGCTGCTTGGCCGCCATGTTGCTTCTTCTTTCGCGTCCACCGGTGCCTTTTGCTTTCGCCGTGAATCCGGTCAATGAAACCTACTGCAGCGTGGTCTCTACTTCGACTGCTGTCGTTCCCGATCTCACCACTTGCACCCCACTTCTGACACCATGTCGTAACTTGTGTTGTATCGGGTTCGAAAAGAGAACGAGACGGAGGCACAAAGTAACAGGACTCCCGGTGCGTTGTGTCACGCCCATGCGAGCGCCCCACAACGTCTCTTTATTGAGGCTCTCAAACCGTTTAATCCCACAGGTGCAATGAGTATCTTGTTGGGTCAACCTGGCAATGGCAAGTTGCTTTTGTTTCTGCAAGTGACGCACACTCCGCATCTCCGCGGCACACTTGGCAGTCCCATAATAGGAGGCAGCAGTGCAGCATGTTTCAGTTGTTATCTATTAAAAATGTTGCAGAGGATCTCTAAGCATATTCTTATGAGACAAGAACAAGGAAGCGTTTCTGTTTGCTAAGTTGCCGTGTTATAATGAATGAGGCAATACGAGAGGCCGGATTGTGTTATAGAATGTCTGGTTTATTAAGTCTAAATCATTAGCTCTTTCTCCATGCAATGTACCCCGATGCCGGGATCAATTGAGCCACACTCTGATTATTTCTCCACGAACAACTTTCTGCACGTACCGCAGCTTTCCAAACGCTCTGTTGGTGAGTCCATCGAGCACGGCACTGTTTCACACAATCATGTTCAGATATCCAGTGCATAATGTTAATTTGCCGAGCAGGTTCCCCATGTCTGCCTTTCGCAGCCATTCTCGTATTTGGTGACTTGGGTGTAGAGCATACAAGTTTCAATTCACACTCATCCCCCCCGAGTCCTACTCATCAAGGGAGTGCTTTGTCGATGAGCCTTCTGCCAACGTTTCTTTTGCCAATCGACAGTGGTGCACTCCCTTCGAGTCAGGACTTTCCCTTCTGCTGTGGAGATCCCCCTCTCCTAATCCATGGCTGCAAGTTGCTGCAGCAGTTGTTCATGCCGGCGGTGTCAATCAGTTCCAGAGGGAGAGGTCACACACTCTCTGGACACTGATTTTGTGGACGCCCGGCGAGTGCACGTTTTCGCAAACCTAGCCAAGTAATGCTTTCGCATTAAAATATGTTTAGGTTGTCGCCTATTGAAAACACTTGCAGCAGAGCCGGTGGCACTACACCACACATGCTGCCGAGTACATAGCTGGAGATATTTATCATGATAGGGTTGTCAGTAATAAGTTGTACCGTTGTGATCGTTCGTGGCTGCTATCATGCCTTTGTGTTTTTCTATTGCTTATCCTAAAATCATTGCCAGAAACGTGCCAATGCCTGAATCATTAGACAACCGGTCTTTGCACTTTCCAAAATGGCAGAGCACCTTTTGCAGGGTATTTTGGGGTCGGCCACATCACGAATTGAAGGTCATTTTTAACTTTTATGCGACAAAAGGTGATTGCGGTGCGCACTAACTGTAAGGCATAGGACAAGCCACTATGGTGATCTGCGAGTACGTTAGCCTATGTAGAGACTTGGTGAGGGATTCATTGAAACTGTGTTTTACTTTTAACCATCAGTATGTTCAAAATAGGTATATGTATTACCAAGGTTTGCCTGTATGTGCCAATTTCAGAGAAACGTGGAGAAAAAAAATGTCAGTGTATACTAGCAGCAGATAACTTTTTTGTAGGCTTGTGCGAATAGTAAATTTTAGGTCCGAAGCAAATGGTGATTTGGTCGAAGCGAATTTCGAAGTGAATTCGAATAATTTATATAACATATTATAAAGAAAAATGAGCATACTTGTCATGACCCAACTAACCAGCGCAAAATTTTTAAAGTTGAAACAAAGCATATGCATATGTCATTCTCTTTGGTTAAAAGGGAAGTGGAAGCAACTTTGAGTAATAGCAGGATTTGACTTTCAGTAGAATGCAAGTGATAACCTGTAAAATATGTTACGTTTTAAAATTTACTATACTTAGAGCATATAAGCCGGTATAACAGGCTTTTAAACTTAAAAAAAATGATGAATCGATGTGAGGGTAATACAGTAAAACCTCATTAATTCAAACTCTGTTATTTCGAAATCCCACATAATCAGAAGGATTTTTTCTGGCCCCGTATTTTTCAATGTAAATTTGAGTGGATAATTTGAAGCGATGGTCAGTACCAGTCCACTTAATTCGAAAACTTTGGGTGCCATGTGCCAATTCCCCGATCCCGATTTAGCCGCAAATCCGCAGAAACGATGGCCCTTAGGAGCCACAAGGCAGTGCAGTGTAGCGATACTAATGAGTGACAAGTGAAGAATCCCAGCCTCGCTGCTGCCAGCGCAAGAAAAAAACTAAACAAAAGGCGGTCTCATGGTCAGCTGAAATGTGCGCCTGCAGAAAAGACGTGCTTCACTGCAACACAGTGGTAACACACAGGCAGCATGACGCATGCTTCTCTGAACGTCAGCGTCAGCGTCTTTCTGGGAAAATAGAGAAATTAATAAAGGGCGGTCTGACGGAACTCGCGATGTATGCGAACCTCCGAATGGCGGTTGTTCCGGCAATTTGCGCCCTTACACTGCTGGCGGAGTACCTGCAACACCTACTTCGAAAACTCAGTTCGAAAACTTCATTGATCATCTTTTCCACCCAGAACACATCGCGAATTCCGTCACACTGGTCATTATTAAATTCTTTATTTTACCAGAAAGAATAGACGAATGGTCGCATCATGACGCGCTGACGCTGCGAGGAGCAGGTGACATGCTGCCCGCGCGTCATCACTGTGTTGCAGCGAAGCACGTCTTTTCCGCAGGCGCGCATTTCAGTGGACCACGAGACCATTTTTTTTTCCTCTTTCTTTTTTTTTTTTTTCTTGTGCTCGCAGCAGCGAGGCCCGCCATTTCCCCGGTTTAGCGGCAAAGTTGGAGCCAGGTATTGCTGGAAGACATAACCCTTGTAGCCGCAAACTAGCAGGAACAGCAAGCGACCACCTCTGATTACTTCCAGTAATTCAAAGTTCCTTCCATTCCGGTTTTTTGTAAGTTTGGTTCATCCGAAAACCCGCTTAATTAGATTTTTCACAGTCCCAGTGACTTTGAACTAACAAGGTTTTACTGTATGTTCATTTAAACTTGAAGTGGGCTTCGCAGCAGTGCAAATTTCTCCTTTACAGGGGGTTACATGCGGTTTGTATATGTCTATTCGTTCATTTTGAATACTTCGAAATTTCCCAGGATTTAAATTCGTGTCGAAATGAATTCGAATACTGTAATATTCGTTCGAATATTCGAAGTGCTCGAATATTCGCACAAGCCTACTTTTTTGGAATGCTTCAAAGACTTGTTCAATGGAAGCAGCTGTATTTATTAGCAGAAAAAGCTGCAAATTATGACTCAAGTTATATTGTTGCACCCAAGACATGTTGTAATGTCACCCAAGCACTATCACAACTGTAAAGATATGAATTAAACGGAACTGGAAACCACAACACTTAGCAAGCCAGTGGGCTGACAGATGCATTAAATCAGATAAACGTACAAAAACTATCATGGCTGTGCTTCTACTTAAAGAAGGTTTATTTGATGCACCTCGGCACTTGTATATTGATCACTTCACAGCAAGTGTGCCAAAGGCATCACTTGACCATTTCAGATAGTTTTTAGGTTTGGGCGACTCATTCAAGCTTTTATAAATTAAAAAAAAATTCATGTTAGAGCCTCAAGGTGTGTGTGCTGACTGTCTGGAGCAAAACAACCGTTGCACTGTTCTGTGAAGTGACAGTACAAAATTACGCTAAGCGTGGTGTGGTGGCTGAATTTAAAAATTCATATCTTACCAAAAAAAGCTGAGATGAGATAATGCTGAAAATAGAAGGCTGGCAAACAACCCTATGTGATAAACTTCGTATTATATTTTTACATGGACCATCGCAATCTAAATATTAAGGCTGAAGACACACCAAATCCAACATTTTAGGACGATGGGGGTACCCAAAAGTAACTGAATAGGGCTGTGCTGGGTAGAGCGAGCGTAGTATACAATTCTCTCGCTACGTGAGCGTCGCGAAACTCCTTTTAAGTAAGTTGCATTTGGTGGCTTCTCCCAGGAAGGTTTTGTCGGTGTACAGTGATTTTTTAATGAAATCAGATTCGTGCGCTCGGCATTTTTTTTAGTGATGGCCGATTGAACAGTGGGTGGCTGTGAAATATTGTTTTTTGCTCTGGCAAAATCACTCGGAAACTATTGCAATATTAAACACTGTTTACAAGGACACTGCGATGGGAAAAACTTAAGGGTATGAGCGATTTTCTCTTCTTAAAAAAAGGGAAATGTCGATTCATGAGAAGACTCATTTTGGGTGTCCATCATCTTCACAAACGGATGAATATATCAAATTTTGTGCACTTCTGCTTGAAGATCGACGACGGACCATTGTAGAGTTAAAGAAGTTATCTGGTATAGCTTGGAGCTCGGTTCAGCAATTTTGAGAGAATATTTGGGGTGAGAAGGGTCATTGATGGATTTCTGCCTCAAATTTCAGCAGAAAACAAGCCCTTCTTTGAAAGAACGGCTCCAAAGTGACCCAGACTTGCACTCCAAGGTTGTTACTCGTGACCAGTCATGGTGCTATTCTTACCACCCAAAACAATATTTCGCCTTCGCACACAGTTCAGTGGCCATCACAATAAACGCTGAGTGCGGGAAACTGATTTCACAAAAAAAAAATCTCTGTACTCAGAGAAAAGCTTCCCGAGAGAATACACCAGATGTAATGAACTCGAAAGGTGTGGCACGATGCTTACCTAGTGAGAGAATTGTGTACTACGGTAGCTCCGCCCAACACAGCGCTATTCCGTTTACTTTTGCAGTGCTCCTACTCTTGCGCCAAATGCGCCAAATTTCACCAAAAGAGATCTTCTGTGTCATCTGATAAAAAAGCACGATCTTGTGCCTAAATGTGCCAAAACGTTGCCTTCGAGACGGCATGCGCAGCCCAATCTCGGAGGTCATAGCCAAAATTAGTGACAGTCCAAAACGTGTGCAGCAGTAGTGGTCTGCGGACGTGCGTGACACGTTTGACGAAGTGGCTTAATAAATTGTGCTCACCATTATCGAAATTTGCACTTGCTATTTGAGACATTTACAAAATGCACGGCCTGTATGCCTGCTTGCCATACTGTGCTGGTGGTCCGTCGTGCACAGCCACGTAGGAACGAAAAACTTGGGAGGGAGCATGCCTAGCATCCACAAGCCAACCTCCTCCAAACTTTCTCCATGTTCGCAACAGCTGTGTCATAGCTTTGATATAAAACTTCTGGCATCACCTAGTGGCTAAGTAGAAGTACGGGATGAAGGCAATGGTTATAGACCTCTCCCTGTTTGCAAACAGTGTGACGTCACTGCGAGTGCCACACCCACAAGCCCCACCCTCGGAGCGGGTGCTGGTTGGCAAACAAAGGTTGTGCTCCCCAGTTCTTTCTGCATAGAAGCACTGTGTATGTCTGCGTTGCCTCGATAGAATTGCTATTTCCTGAAGGTGCAATATTTAGAAATTGGTTTAGAATGCAACTATCCTCTTTTTACTGGTGCAATGAAGAAGAGGCGTTGCCCATAACACATGATTATGTTGGATAAACATTTGGTGATTTAGTGATAACTCCTCGTTGTAGATGAGTGCAGCCACAAAAAAATAATAATGATAATAAAAAATCTGATACCCTTCAAAAGATAATGCTGCACATTTTCACGTATGGTGCTGAAACAATGTAAGTTTCACTAAATAATTTATGTTTGGAGAAATATTTGCATAACATGGATGTGAACATACCTCACGTTTGTCAGGACATAGTATACACTGCACTTTTCAATGATGTGCAATATCGGCAGCACCATGGTTTTGAGCTAAAAGTAAAAGGCGCAAGGTAACGAATTGGAGTCACAGCCACGGCACAAAATGCCGATCAGAGAGGAATAATACTAATGATGATAATAATAATAATATGAAGCACATACACGTAACCATGCGTCAGGTTGAGGTTAAGATATACCATACAGTGAAAATTAATTAAGCTCTCCGCTACAGCGTTCCTCATAGTTAATAGACCCTTTTCATAATTGTAAAGCTAGCTTTCCTGCTATGCAGTTTGCCCAAGTAATGGCGGCTAGTCACTTACTGCAAACAGCGTGTTCAAGCGCATTTTGCTTACGCTATGACGTGGAAAATGTAGACTCGGCTCTCTTGACATAAATACGCATAATAGACAAGCCTCAGCACGTGCAACTAGGACCACGTCTCCACTCTAAGCAAGAGAGGTGCCGCCATTAGTTGTTCAAATATGCAGCGCAGAGAAGCGCACTTGCGGATTATGAAAAGGATCTATTGAGCATTATCTGTATGTATAAACACAGTGATTCCACTCCTGTGTCAACTGTGCCAAAGTGCGCCAAATTGTATTTACTGCACCATCCTGATAATATCGATGGAAATTGCTCCGAACTGTGCCACAGTCTCTGGTTTTGAGCATCTATCACCGGCAATCCCATCGCCGGCGCGTCAAAACACGTGCAGCTTGGTCTTGGTGCCGCCAAAGCCACAACCACGGACCAAGAATTATTCCGCTTAATAAACAGCGCTGGCGTGTGCGTCCCGAATAAGCCACGATGCCATGCACGGTGCGGACTACGGTGTTAGAATAGGTTAGGTGTACCGACGCTCCGCCTCCGTCGCGCAGCCTCCCCGCCGAACACGGAGACGCGCTTCGCATTTTTTCCGACAGGCTGCGCTGGGTGTATCGAGGCCTCAGGTCAGCCGCTCAACGGGGGCCGCGTCGCTTACAAAGCTTCATTTGCGACAACTCTTCAACTGCTGGCCGTTCGTTCTTTATCAGGGTAATCGTACATATCACTCTGATTTGAAAGTAAATGCACAACATCAAGAAAATTCAGTGGCGGCAGCCAACAGATGGAAACACATAGGAAATATAGCTTCTGCGAACAGTGACAATGAGTTTACAGGTGAACGCGGATTTCAAAAATATTTTAGCCCGTGCACAAATGAGGCCACCGTGGCAAATTGGGTGACGCCGCCGTGATGAACTGGGTTAATAATAATATCTGGTGTTTTACGTCCCAAAACCATGATATTGTTATGAGAGACACCGTAGTGGAGGGTTCCGGAAATTTCGACCATGGGGTGTCACCGCACAGTACACAGGCCTCTACCATTTTGCCTCCACCGAAATGTGACTGCCGCGGCCGGGATTGAACCCGCTACCTTTGGGTCAGCAGCCGCGAGCACCTTAGCCACTGATCCACCGTGGCGGATCCGAACTGTGTTAGTCAAAAAGAAAAAATATTCCCGAAAAAGAAAGCGGGGGCAGGGGGCGGGGGTTGACGTTTCACTAAATGATGGTTGTCAGAAGAAAGCAACACATTTGACAATGGTAGATTAGAAATTCCTCTCATGGGTTTGGCGTTGTGCACGCACCATATCGCATGGATTCAAGCAGCTGCCTTTGCGGCGTTTACACGTGCTGGCTGGCGCGTGGTAATGTAGGTTAACGTCCATTTAACGACCAATCCATCATGACTCACCATGTGCCATTCTGACTGCACTTCTCGTTATTCGTCACAGACATGCCGTTTGTTGCAGTAGCACATAGAGCAGGGCACTTTGTGCCTCTATGTGCACAAACAAGAAATGGTCGTGCTCGTTTCCTTTTCAGCGCCCTAACCATTTGCTTTCCAGTTTCTTCTTTCGGGAATGACAGGAATTGAGAGCGACACCATATTCCGTGACGTCACAGTCTGACCCGTTAAAACTAACACGCCAAACCAGACGAGGCCCCATTCGTGCACATACGTTCGCCAGTCGAAACGCCTGCCACCCAAATGCTAGCCTATTTGACATGGCTTGTCTTTGTTCATCGTGTCCTTATTTACACAACTTATATTGTCCAAGTATTTATTTTGAATATATCAACGAGCGGCTTCGTAGCCATCGGTTACAAGCTGTCGCCGACTTTATTGCGTTCTCTTTCAATCCTGTATTTTCCGACGGGGGAGTGGCGCGTCACGTGCTAGTGCACGCCCCGAAAGACCTAAATAGAGTTATTCTATTCTATTACATAAAGCATTCGTCTTCTCGCAAATGTTTACGGAATTTGCAAATAAGCAGTTCAAAGTAAAAGATTCTCTAGGGTCACTTAATCTCAAATGCGAAATGCCCCTTACGCATGATACCTGCACTTTATATGATGCTGACCGCAAATACATCAATTAATCTTTCGAGGGCAAATGAAGGGGGAATTCAACACGCGTCACGCAACTGCAGATTCACTTTTGTAGACAAAATGCGGGCACGATCGCCTAGGCCACGGTGTTGCCGAGGCCGAAGGTGGTGTTTATGAGCTTCACGCCGCATGCCGAACTGTCATGCATAAAACACTACTAAGTCTTTATATTTAACTTATATGTATGATATTACAATAGCACACAATCCTCAAAGGGCTTTGCAATATCGCTAAACACGCTAAAACACCGAATGTTAGAAGCGTCAGGTTTGCGCTGGGTATAGCCAGGCGGCCACCGTCCCTCGCGCGCCTCCTTTCGGCAAGAAAAGGAAAGAGGTCCCCGATTTCTCCTCATTTCAATGCGCCGTCGCTCCACCTAACCTATTCTAACACCGTGGTGCGGACGCAGCTTCTGTTGTCCAAGCCATCTCGACGGCAAAACGCGCTCTCTGCAGAGGCTCGTGACATCTAGGCCAATCGGTAGTGAGAAAGTGTGGCGACGATTCATCGGTGTATGTCGTCTGTTCCAGAAACACTGAAGCTAGCTGTTTTAAAGCGTCGCGCAACACGTAATTCAAGCAGTGGTCACTAATAAATACACGCGTGCTGCTAAAATGTCTGTCACTTCTGTTTCTGCACATTGCGGAATGAAATCTGGGAACGCTAGCAATAGATATAAGTTGACTGTACTAGAAACGCTTCTACTACACTCTGATATAAGGAACATTATCAAATTTTTCGTGCTTCGCGTCCATGGAAGAGTACTTGAACGGTGGGAACGCATTGGCACTTTTCCTCAGATATACTTTATCCACGGATCTTCATTCAGAAGAGCTTTTTCGTAATTCCTTCCACCAGCACATCCGGGTTTGTAATTGCTCTTGTGGTAAATACCCCCTAAAGGCCCTGCCCTTTCGAGCTTGTGAGTGCTAGGGTTCCAATTCGAATTTTTCACTTGCTTTTTTAAAACTATCATCTCATTAATAGAAGCATGCCTCCTGGTCGGAGCAGCCACGGTTTGGTTTTAATATGTGCAGCTGTCAGTAGCGGGCCCTTTACTGACGGCCGTGGCATCTGAACGTCCACTGTGAATTGGCTACGCCATGTTACATGTCCGCCCCTCACTTTCCAGGGTCAGCAGCCGATGCTAAAAAATCACAGTTTCGCCTAAAGGGACACTAAAGGCAAATAACAATTTATGCCAGAGTGAAAGGTCAGTGTATAGGAACGCCTAAAATGTCAATATTATGAACAGCAGTGCTCTACCAATCCAGAAATTAAGGTAAATGTAGAACACAATATGCACCACCAGTGGGACATTTTGGAATGAGCTCTATGACATCAAGGGTTTCGAGTACAATTAATCACTAGTACTCAAATTACTTATAATAAAAAATAATATTCTGGTCATGACAAGACATAATAAAATTCTGCTTGCACGTTTCTCTTTAATTCATGGAAAAAAGAACTTGGTGTTACGATGGCAAATGGTACGGGTGGTTCAAAAGTTCCATTTTCGCCGGGATGCGCTCCACTCACACGGTCGCGTCTCAGTGGTAGTTTCCGCTAGCGTAGTCACATTCTCGTGCCTGTTTCATGAACCATTCCTCCCCGCACCTCAAAACCAAATGAGTCGTCAGGCGCCTTTTGCACGACTCCTCAAAGGGGATGAACATTGGTCCGACGTGGATCACACAACAGAAGGCTGAACAGATTTCACGGTATACATGGGTTGATCTTGTCGCGTTTGGGCGGCACGGCGCACCTGCGGCGTAAACAGCGGCTCACTGAACGCCATCAGCACAAATACACACACGCATATGGGGCGCTCGTATTCCTGCACTGACGGCCGGATCGCATGCAGCTTCCCGACACTACACAGCAGTGTCCTAGTATGAAGCGCTTCCACGGAAAGTATCGCATTAGAACATGGCTACAATGCAAGCAGCAGTGGTCAGCAAAACAAGCATAACAAGAAGTATTCTTGCGTGCGTTTCCGGTGGAGGTGCAATGTTGCCAGATAATGGAAGATGCTGGCGTAGTGCCCATTAAAAGCGGCGTTGGGGAGCGCTTACGTCACGAGTCCTTTACAAAACATCTCCTGATGCCTCAAGATATCGTGCGCGTCAGCGACTGCACCATTCAAGCAACACAGCCCCCCCCCTCCCCTTCCCTCCCCTGGCGGACCTTCATGCTCCTTACGAAAAATGAGTGGTACATTTCCTCTCTGTTTGATGAGCAATCGATAGCAGGCCTCACACGCGGGATGACGTTAGCGCATCACGGCCGTGTCCGATGAAACGAGCTACCCGTCTCTGTCGCCCTCCATGCGACGGAGACGGCCAGCTCGTTTCATCTCTGCTTCAGCCGCGTTTGTCGCCAGCGCTCGCAAGCTTTTACTCGCGGGTAGAACATAGGATGCGCAGGGGGAAGTTATCAATTTGGACTTTGTACGGAAAACGACTGAAATTGCGGTGACTATGCCAACGGCGACGGCAAAAGCCGTTGAGAGTGTCCATATAATTGCTATCGCAATAAAAAGGAAAAAAAATTGTAGAGCCACTCTACTCTGTGAGGTGGATGATCAGCGAAGCTGTTTAGCGCACGGCAGAGAGGTGACATGGTGGAGGCCAGTTTGGTATGTAACACCAGGTTATTAACGGCCAGGCTGTTAATGTTCAATACACAATAATAATGCGAAAGCCTTAGATGCCTCATCAAACGCGAAAATTGACTGTCGGCGTCGGCGGTGTCAACATGAGTGATGCAAAAAATCATCATCACATGATGAAGTCGTCATGATGCTACATAATGTTAAAACTAGTGACGTCATCAGGACATCATACACCGTGGCGTCATGTGATGGCGTCATCACATGACATTGTTACTTTGCACTGCCTCCGTGATAGGTGCAGAAGGCTTCCAGAGGGGAGCGGAGGAGGATCAGTACATAAAGTTAGAAGAAAAAGAAGAAGATGGCTTTCGCCTTCGAGTCGTCTTAGGCGAATGCATAAGGGACCCTGTGAGTTTTTTCTTTTTTTCACTGCTCCTTAGGGGGCATTGCGGGGTTTTCGGTGTACAAACAGAATGTTCAAGCCATAGACAGCTTCGCTGTAAAAGGAAAACAACGTTTGTTAAATCATGTAGTCCCCCATTGAACATACTTTCGGACACTTTCGCGGAAGCTCTACTTGAAGCGGATCTCCATCTTCCAGGCAACCCCGGCACGTGCTCTAACGATGGTCTGGAGACACTGCAAGAATGCTTTTGCTAGAGCATAGAGGGGCCTCAGAAAGAGGGAAGGGAGTGTCGGAGAAGGTTGGCTTTTTGAGGCTAGTTAAGTGACGTCAATTTGCTCCCAGCAATACAATTGATGGGGAAAAAAACTTAGCTTTCGCCTTGGAATCTTCATAGTCCGGGAATGGATTAGGGACAGTGTCACTTTTTAGCATTGAGGCACTGTTGTACGTCACAGTGTATGCCTACCACGTCTGCTGATCACCACATAGATGTATTTAGAGTGTTATTTCATAAAGTACAATTTTATTGATCCAGTATTTTATTTGTTAGTGTAAAAAATAATTGCTGAAGAAGTAATTCCAGAACACTCAACTGCATGACGCCCTTATTTTTGCATTATCGAGTGGAATATGGAGTATTCCTGAGATGATATTCTCCGTGAGATTTGCAATGAATAGAAATTATTTCTAGCTCTTCATTAGAGCCCCATAATAATTATTCAGGGGCTTGTATGTAAATGCAACTTGCTTCTCGAGTGTGTTTCAGGATGTTAAATTAGCTGCTCCAGAGTGCTCCCAGATGCAAAATTACCTGCTCCAAAGTGCTCCAAGATGGAAATTTTCGCTGCTCCAAAGTGCTTCAAAATGAAATTTTTGCTGCTTCAAAAATTGCTCCATATCAGAAGTCCTCAGTGGCATCACTGTAAACATCATGATTTAATTAAATACATAATCGTTTGCACGGTTACTTCGCTGCACCTGATACCTCCAATGTGTTTGCTAACACATTTTACTGTTTCATGTTTGATACACAAGCCTGTAATGTGCATTGTCACTTCATAAAGATTGAGCCGCAAAGGCAAGTTAACAAGAATATGGAAAACAACAACCTCCACCGTTATCATTATGACTTATGAGGTCTCCAATAAAATGAGATACCTGCAGTGGATTTCTGCATTCTGCATAGCGACAGGGTTGCCAAGTTCGGCTACTTGTTGAGGCTGGTGGTGGTAGAAAAAGTGGCTTGGCTACTTGGCTACCTTCTTGTTTCCTCGATTTAAATCGTATGATCTATGTCTGGTAACGTGGCAGCCGCTGACATTCGAATATGCGATGTCAAAAAATGGCTTCCAAGGCGTGTTTAAAGCTCCCACAATCGAATTTGGCACTTGTATTACACTAATGAAAAGGCTTTTGGATACGTGGCTGGGTCTTAAGGAAAACTGTTGCATTGGTCCTCATTTTACAGATCACCCATCGCTGAATGTGACTTTAAACTGTAATTGGAAGTGAGCGAGACATTCGAAAGCACTTTGCATCCATGGCTCTCTGCACTCATTGATATTAGCAATTGTATATGTAGTGAAGTGCTTGTGTCATTTCTTAGGATCAGGTACGAACTGCGAATAAAGAACTTCAATAACACTTCTGTTGTGCATAGTTGGTACATAGCTTTTAAGGTGGAAACTTCAGCACAAACCAACGCGGACCACAAAGAATAGGTTAGACTTCTGTCTCATCTATTCTTTGTGGTTCGTCTTGGTTTGCGCTGAAGTTTTCATCTTAAAATGCGACTAAGGAATATTAACTGCTCGAATTTTATCATCACTCAAGAAATGATTGCGAAATTGACTACAATTTATGCATCAACCCAACAACTGCGATTTTGTGCACACTTATGCGGTACTAATTTTTATTGTCACCACGAAGCTGTTACTTCTAGTTGTTTTAAGAATAGTCATGCAAAACGCATGAAGAGAGTAATTTTTGCTACAGTGCAAAAGACTTCTTCATCCTGCATGAAATGATTGCTAAAGTGAACAATTTATGCTTGAATATCGGCAAATCTCATTTTGAAGTGTTCGTGTTGTACTTATTTACATTTTTGCCAAAAGGCTTTTGCATTTAGTCACTTAAATAAGTACCTCACAGTTGTTTTCACACACGCATGGCTACTTTTGGCTACTTTTACTGCGCTTGGCTCAAGTTGGCTTCTTCTTGGCTAATTTTCTCAATTGTCTAGCTATTTTTTGTCTTTCCGACCTGGCAACTCTGCGTGGCAAAGTGTGCACGCCGCTTTGGCAATGGTAAAACGTGCTGGGAGCTCATGCACAGTCGTACCTCTCAGCCCAGAGTTTATGCATAACATTTCTTTTTCTGCACACAGCGTAGACAACGCAGAGATATACGCACGGATAGCTCATTGCATCAAATTCATTTCTACCTTTACTAAATTGTCAAGTCCTGAAGTTCGGTTGACAGCCGGTCACTGCTACTGGCCTTATTAGACGTAACATGCGCCAGTGTTTTCGCAAGCAAGATGTCTCATTAAGCACACAGTGCACCACACACAATATTGCGAATTTCACTGTTCCTAATAGTTGGCCAATATCACCGCTGTCTTTCACTGCACACCACAACAAATGCGGCATGTTGCAGCATGCGGACAGGTTGTCACTTGTCGTGGCCATGCTTGTTTATTGCAAAAAAGTTCACAGTTTTGCCCAAACTGATGCATTGGTGGAAACTGCATAATTGTGGATAGCACTTGGACTCATCAGCCGATGCTCTAGGCAAATGTGCCATGTTTTCGTGATGCCACATGCAGCGCAACTCCTGCTACAGGTAGAGCGAAATGGCTATGGCAGCTTCCAGGTTTCTCATAACGCTAGTGTCACCCGCTGTGGTAGCTTATCAGTCTGAGGTGTCGCGTTGCTAAGTTCAAGGTCGCTGGTTTGATTCCCGGCTGTATGTCGATGAGGTGCACATTAAAGAACCCAGGTGGTCAAAATTAATCCAGAGTCCCCCACTATGGTGTGCCTCATAAGCAGGTCATGGTTTTGCCATGTAAAACCCCGGAAATTATTGTTACTATAACAATAATAATAACAATGTTGGTGGGATGAATAGTGTTGCCAGTGGCACTGCACCTCAGTGGTGCCCAAGATATGACCAAAAAAAAATAATAAAACTGTCATCGTTATTCGTTTTCTAGTAAAATATCGGACAATGGTGTGTGTGTGTGTGTGTGTGTGTGTGTGTGTGTGTTTGTGTGTGTGTGTGTGTGTGTGTGTGTGTGTGTTCTCAGTAAACGTAAATCTCTTATTAAATTGATTGCTGCTCAAATGGAACTACTGCGTAAGATTGGTTTCGGACATGAATTCTGCGCCCCTATTCATCTCTTAGTAAATGGACCTCCTGTTAAACAGAACATATTTGCCTGGTTCCTTCAGGTTCTGTTTACAAGAGTCTACTGTATATATCTATGTGTTTGCGTGTTCAAGATGACCAATGGGAATTATTGATCACTGGGAGGAGTTGGAGCTGCAGCCCCCTCCCCCCCCCCCCCAATATAAATACAACAAAAAAAATTCTGGCTACTCCACTACTGTATTCTGCAATAGGTGCATGTTAAAAACCCCAGATGGTTGATCTGAAACGAGAGCCCGACAGCAACTCTTATAACTAGGGCTCCGTGTTTTCTGATAAATGTGACAACATGTCGTCTGGCACAGTGGGGCGCACCAGACAACATCGAATATACGGACCTCATAAAGTATGCTTGCGTCTATTACAACAAGCTTACATTTAAGGTTGTAATATGCAAAAAATGTAGGTGTTTTGTATTCAAGTACAGTTGAACCCCTTTATAAGAGACATGCACCGAGGAGCGATTCTTGTCTCTTATATGAGTTGTCTTTTATAAGCAGGGTACCGTGTATGCATTTTGTGATCAACCCTTATTTCAATGTAGGCACACTGGTGTCTCTTATACCCATTCGTCTCTTACATCAGTGTTTCTTATACAGGGGTTCAACTATATGTGTTTGTGCGTTAAGACCTTCGAGACAACTAAAGTATGCTTGTGTTCTGACGTTTTTGTGTTCAGATATCATTTCATCTAAGATATTGGATTATTGAGAATATTGCCAAATTAAACTCTTAATTTCGGAGGATTGGAGATTTACGAGAAATAAATTCAGTAAATGTTGAATTTCCACCAAAAAATAAACTTCGAAAAACATCCTCTGAATTTCATGAAAAATAAACTCCGAAAACACGGAGCCCTACTTATAACCCTTAGGTACTCGGAGATGTTTAAACCTATAATTTCTAAATAGAAGACTACTTGCGTAAGACCAACTTTATCAGCTAGTACTGTTGGTTTCTCCTTGTGCAATGCATTAGTTTTCTAATACAACCTAAAAGTATTACGAAGATAAGCATATGTTTGTTAGCACATTTCCTTGCGGTCACAATGTAATTATTACTATAAATAAAATTAAATTGTATTTTTGTCACAGTGGTGGGAATGTGAAGGTAGACATACTTAATGCTTTCTGGCTTCTTTTTCATTCCTAGGCATACATTCCATTCTTTTCTTCAGCAGCTAAAGGTGAGTCGCTTCTTCCTCAACTGACAAATCTGTTGTGGAGCATGCAAAACAATGAAGATTGCTGGCTCTGACTCAGTGAATGAAATGGCTTTTTTTTTCTGAACAGGCAAACATGTCAATGCCTATTATGTGCTTATGTTAGCCTGTTATACTTCGGTGACACAGGCTGAAGCAATTTTAACACGATAGCGTTAGAGAGCTCGTGTCGTAGAAATTCCACCGTCGGTGTCTGTGTCGGCACCGTTGGTTGTGAGCGAAAATTGTCCGTGAGTGAAAAATCGAGAAAGAAGCAAATAAAATAAAGAATAAAATTTTGGGTCCCATTGAGGATCGAACCGGGGCCGTTCGCGTGGCAAGCAGGTGTCCTACCACAAAGCCACGATGTTACTTGCAGCTGCTTCAGAAAAAAACACTACATAAATGCCATGTAGTGGAAGGAGTCTCCTTATCACATTTTGTTCGACAGGTGTCACGACGAAAACGGGCCCATTCGGCGATCTGTAGGCGAATTTGGGAGGCCATCAAACTATGTCGAAAAAGGCAGGGATAGTGCAGCCATCGCCGCTAAAAACACACAC